>NC_056747.1:986846797-986932872 GCF_019279795.1 Protopterus annectens
ACATTATATAGTGATGGTCAGGCATGTTGTTCCGTCCTTTACCTTGACCGTGTGTATTTGTCCGTCCAGCCACGCTAATCTCCACATGTGATGTCCCAGTTTCCCCTTCTTTGCCTGTAGCACCCTGTTAGGACGTCCTGTGTGGTAGGCATCTGTTCCGCTATATGTGATCGACTTCACTGCAAAGATAATCATCGATGCGGTGGTCCAACGACCCGACTTGTCCACATGTGTACACTTATGTGCACCGTGTCGTATGCAAACCTAGATGGTTTGGAGGGGTACATACTACATGCCGGATGTACACATTCTGCTGACACATTCACATGCAGCCATTTACATATCTGTACCTGCGGTGGGTTGGTGACATGTGGGTGCGTATTTGCCAGCGTGGCATTGCCTAACACAAACTTCTTACCACAGTTCAGGTATGCACATTATGTGTGGTTGTATAGCTGCACACGGATGCTAGCAGGTTTGGGTGCAGGGGTATACATGGGTGTGACTGACATGTACAATGAGGCTATTGTGTAGTACATCCGAATGCATGGGTTCTGCTTCTGGATATTACACTTCATCATACACCATCCAGTGTATGCAACAGAGACGTTGCTGGGTCTGGGATATGTTGCTATGCACATGTTTGCCTGTGTTTGAGGTATCTTGCTTCCTTACTGTTGTTATGTCAGCACAGCTACCCGGCTATGTACTGTCACTACTGCTTGTGACCATTATGGTTGGCACCTTTTCCAATGCCCATAGTGGGGCATGTTATGTGGACACTTGAATTTGCAGGACTACACATACCCAGGGCTAGTGCAGTTGACAGAACTTCACTTGTTTGCCATACTATGAGCTTATTCTGTAAGCGTTTGGGTTCCTTATTTATTTTCTTATGCCATGTCTGTGTTCCATATCGTAATGTATATGTTTTATGCTACTATTTACATGTATATTGCGGAATTTGCATGGCAGGGGATCGAGGTCATTTTCCATTTTACGATTGTTGCAGGGACACGACTGTCCAATCAGGGACTGTCCATGGCACATTGGGACAGCAGGTAACCCTGGTGACCATGCCCATGTCTCTACTGGGGTTTCCACCTTTTCCATTTTCCGATCTGGGATATTTCCGGGACTCACATCTGACTTTACAGGCCGACACATACAAACGGTCACTATATAGCATAGAACTTCACTTGTTTGCCTAAATAATATGCTTATTATTGTGGCAATTTCCTTGCTTATTCTGTTTATTGTGTCATTTAGGTATTTCTGTTACAGAAATAACCAATTCATGCTACCATTACATTAAATACGGGATATCATTTTGTCCTACAATCGTAGCACATCAGCCATTTCTAATACGTTTTTAGGGACACAACTGTCCATGGAGACTGCCCCAACCAACGTGGGACAGGTGGTGACCTTAGTCGCTGCTCCTATGTCGGTGCGGCGCTGACATGCGGCTGTACACCTTCTCTGAGTGTAAACACTGACAGTGCATTGCGGACGACGCGGTCTTATGCGTATCCTTTGCTCCTTGGACGGGTACACTTATGCCTTCGTGGCTTCTATTTGCTTCTCCGTTAATTTGGGATGGGGACTATGTTGCATACTGTACGTGCGTTTCATTCTGCACAGGACCTGGCTGCTGCCATTACTATTGTGGGCGGACCGTGGCTGTCAGCACATTAGGTTGCTCACCTCATGCCGGCTTAGACACGCCTCCAGACGCATCCTACCTGGGCTCGCTCATGTACACCACGCACGTGTCTGTGATTCCGGTGCACTCTCATTAATATGTATATGGCGCTACTGCACCGGATATTCCATGCACCGCCGGCGCAGGCCTTACGCCGGCCTTGCGCCGAGCTTCATGAATCCCGGGGAGTATCTTTTTTGCTTTTCTTTTTTTGATTCACACTGTAGCTATCTGCTTTCAGCCATGTCTCAGAGTCCCTCTTAAATTATCGGTCCCAAATTCCCTGACTTTTTCAGATTGGTACCCCAGAAATGGAGAACCCCCTAGAGTAAGCAGTTGCTTTATATTTATGTTATTATTAATACATACTTTTTTATATTTTTGATATAAAATAATTTCTCCACCTAATGTTTCAAAGCTGGTATTTAATTGTTGTTGGAGGAAGTATTCACACACACACACACACACACACACACACACACACACACACACACACACACACACACACACACACACACACACACACACACAATTTCCTAACAGACCCCAACTTACACCTATTTCAAACTCTTGCCTATAACTTGAAATAATCTGTCTACTATGCCTCCATCTTTTGTCTCCTCTTGCAGTCTGTTTTCTATATACTGCATCCCCTCTTTTTATTTGCCAACCTATTACCGCTTTAAAAAACTTCTCCATATTTAGTTTTTCTTTTTATACTGTATCATCATGACAGTAGGACATATGAAAACTGTAAAGTATACAGTATTTTGTATCACTATATTATCTATATGAAAGACTCCATAGTTAATAATTTGTACTGCATCACAAAGTGTAAAACTTGCCAAATAAGATGTTCATATGAATGCAAATGTTGTAAATAGTGATGTATTTTTGTATTTACAAACAGAATTGCCATTACAAATAAGAGGTGTTTTTTAAGTGTTTAAGGTAGGTAAACAAAGGGGACTCTAAAGCTTTGTTGTATTAGCCAGAAGCATTGTTATTGCTTCAATGACAATGCCATTTGAAGAGAGATGCTTTGCTTTGTAAGTTACAGCTGGATTGTTTAATGAAACAATTAATGCTGTGCAAAAGGGAGGGTAAGGTAATCCCATAAAGACAGTATTGTTTAGCCTTCCTGGAGGGAGATGTGATGTCCAGAGCAACATCTCTATGAGAAACACAATAGAGTGAATGAAGACCTATGAGAAGACCACAAGAGAAGCTACATGTTGCTCTTATAGGAATTTAGAAGAAAGACCTACTGAGAGACTCACTGGAAAGATAGATAAAAGGAGGGAGGACACAGAAAGAGCGAGAGGCCTATTGAAAGAGACTGTATCCCATTTTACTTTTAAAACTGTATTTATTATCACTGCATTATATATGTACAAGTAGATACAGATATATGTAGATATATAGATATAGATATAGATATAGATACAGTTAGAGATACAGGGATCGATATATAAAGAATTCTATAATTACTGATTTTTATTTAGCCACTGTGTCTACTTTGAAATGGTTTCCTGTTTATCTCTTTAGATATCTAAACCTATCCTCTCTAGGTTCCCTCTGTAGTCCTTGGGCTGAAGCTTAAATTGGTCCTTTTTAGACAGGCTATTTTCCCAATAAACAAACTAAGTAAAGAAATTAATAATAATAATAATAATAATAATAATAATAATAATAATAATAATAATAATAATAGTAGTAGTAGTACTAGTGGGTCTATATGATCCTGGTATCGAAAGGAAAATACAGCGAACAGCTTCTAATCGAATGTTAAACAGTGAAAATTTAACATTCCAAAAATGCTTAAGAATGAAAAATAATTCATAGAATGGCCATAGTTGGCCAACAACCAGGGAGTACCATGATGCATAAGGTAAACGAAGGAAACCTTTTAAATTTGCCCTATTCCCCACTGTAGTGAGATCTTGGAGTTGGTATATATAGTAGGGGGTGTGTGGGGGTGCAGCCCTCCACCTTGGTTGGTTACTTTTGAAATGTTGGCCTTCACTTAAGACTGAACTTATGTTTGACAGAACAACCGAATTCTGAATATGGCAAATTTAAAGAGATATTAATAACTGTCTTGATCAAATTGTGATAACACTGTTAAAAAGAATTGGTGCATGTAATAATGCCAGAAGTATAATAACTCCTGTCACCTGAAGTTTTGTTTCTTTGGAGAAACAGCAACCTTTTGTACATTTTTTTAACAGTTTAATTGATATGGTGAACTAGTCCGTTACTTTAAAATCTGAGGTTAATACAGGAGTAGAAATGACAAAAGACACCAAGGCTCAAACTTAACAATTTATTAAGCAAAACTTTTCTAAATAAACAATAAAGCTAATACTAAATAAACAGAAAGACTAATAGATCATGTACTTACAAGCATATGCATAAACAAAATCATCTTTGCCACTGATAGGGAAACTTCAAATCCTATCCAGTGCAGCTATCTGTTCAGTCAAGGCAAGGCCGACACTGGCGAAATGTCTCTAAGCTCAGTTCAGGCTGGTGCTGTGATCAAATCTGGATGCTGATGATGATTTTCATCTTAGCCTTTGAGCTTTTATAGTCTTCATGAGTTGATGGAATATTGTAGAAAGATCTGACATTACAGGCTCATCATGAGTTGATGGAATATTTTAGAAAATTACAGATCATTTCCTAAATTGTAAACTAGCCTCGTAATGTCTGGTCTTGTGCCCTACTTCCCTTTTTCAGAGAACAGTTAGCTCACAACCTTGTGATATAGTTCCTCTTTGAAATCCCCACATTCTGGTAAACATCTTTTAAGCTGATAAACAACTTATAGGTTAACAAAAGTTCAGTAATCCCAGTAATCAGTGAGCAAGGCCTGCACTTAAGCATATTGTATTGTTACAATATTAGCAGCATATAGTGAGGTAGTGGCATATCAAGAGCTAGCAATAATCAATCTAACAATAATTAAACATACACAGGGATATGTGGCTCGAGGCATAGCAAAAACTGGTAGACTGTGTGGATCTGTCACATATGGTCAATGTAAGAATTTATTGACCTGATTAAGGATTGAAATACAAAGCATTTAACATGGTAAACCATCCTTCACTAATTATTCAGCTCACTTTGTAGAAGTGCAATAGACCTTCCAGGGTTTGTAAGCACAGTTTTTCATTCTTAAAAGCAATGGCAACTGATGTGTCTGTATTCCGTGTTAGGGCCACTTCTCTTTTCCATTTTCATAAACGTCATAGAGCAGAATTCTGGAACAACTATGCGGTACACTAATGCTTTTGTCACATAGCTCTTAACTGAATAGGGATAGATTTCAACAGAATCTGGGAAAATACAGAAATAATCAGGGACAGCCATGGATGTTTTTCTAAAATATCAGTACTGTCAACCTGAGATGATGACAGGATTAGAAAATGTGAACTAATATAAATTTTCTGAATGAAAAGTTTATACATCTAATTATTGTCATTATTTGTTAAATATAACCTGCCACCATTGCTCCAAAAGCCACCAGTTTTAGGAGGTATTTAGGACTAAGTCAGGAATGTCCATGAAAATCTGATTCTGATATGCAAATAGTTCAAATCATCAGTCAGAAAGCATTTAATATCCTTCAGTCCTGATTCAGCAACTCATGATTACTACTAAATGCATCCCAAAGGAAAGCTATGTTATTGTAGACAATAAACGACAAGTGGTGATCCTGCAGGCTTCCACCACTAACAGAATTCCCAGACAGGTAGCAGAAGATGGTTTACCTTCACTACCTCAATCTCTCAAGCTCAGTGCATAGTGACTCAGGCATGTTGACTTGAGCTGGTATTTGCTCTGAATTTTAATACTCATTTCTTTGTGGAATAAAGTTTATACACTCAGTTGATTTCAAGCAATGAAGGTCTGATGTCAGTGATTACTTTATCTGAGGAAAACATAGTAACTTCAGAGTGAGAATAATAAGGTTTGGGGGTGTGCAGGCTCCCATCCCCAAAAATGCCTATTTTTGTACTATTTCTTACAAAGTTAATGGTTTATATACATGCATTCTAACAATGTATATACTTGAGCTGTTATTTTGGTGACTAGAAATGTGTCGGAGAAGCTTTTTGGTAGTAAGGATTCATAGTGGACCCACAGAAGACTTTATCTTGGTTAAGATATATGACAACATTTAAAAAAACTGTTTTCAAACTCACTGTCAAAGAGTCGTCTGTTTAAACTCCATCCATAACCCATTTTACACATGGGGTCAGGGTATCACTTTAATAGTGACAATCATCTAGAGCCAAGGTTCACACCACCAGGTGGCTAGCCCTGCTGCAGTAACTCTTCTGTACCACATGCTCACACCTATGGCTAATTTAAAATGTCCAAGCCATCTACTGCATGTCTTTGGAATGTGGGAGGAAACACACATGAACACAGGGAGGACATTCAGACTCTGCCTGGAAGGCACTCCAGATGAGAATTGAACCAGAGAATGTCTTGCTGAGAGGTAACAATGCTATCCACTGATCCACTGTGCCATTTGCAAGTTAATACATACTGTAAGGGCTGAATCCAGAGCTAAGGTGGCTCCATCACTGTTTATTCAAGACTGATGTATGTTTTCACTTTAGTGAAATGTTCCATACTGTGGATTCATCAGAATCACTGATTCCAATAAAAGTATGCATGATTTGCCATAAAAGCTTCCTGCAGGATTCACCACCATACCAGTCAAAAGTGCCTGGCTGTTAGAAAACAGAAATTAGAATTAAAACCTGATAGCTGGTCCTGGTGACTAATTATTATCTTTAAAAGAGTAAAAATCAAACCACGCTCCCTGGTTAACAAAGGCCATTAAACAACTCCTAGAAAATAGGGAGAAGGCCTGGAAATAATGGCATAAAAAATGAATGTAACCTACTTAGATACAAACAGTTACAAAACAACTAAAAAGCTAGTATGTACTGACAAGAGAAACTATTTCTCTAATCAACTGAGTAACCATAGAAACAACCCAAAACAATTCTGGAAAAGCATCACTAAACTCCTTACCCCTGGCACCAAACAAAAAGCATCACCATGCCCAGAAAAAACACTGTCACAAATAGCCACTATGCTCATCTCACATTTTATAAATAGCATACACAAATTAATAACAGACTCCTCTACCTATGCCATCACCTTATCAAGTTCATTCCCCCCTCCTCTACCCCACAGAAGCAGTCCTCACTTAGAAAGATCCTCTCCCCCCCATAGACAATTCTTCTCCCTTTCACCAAAGCAATATTACACATTCTAGCCTCAACAACCAATACCAACCACAGAAATTCATACACTCCTCAGAAAATTAAAACCATGTTCTCTCTCCTCTGATGACCTCCCACCAGAATACTTCAAATTTGCTACTTAGGCCATAGCATACCCTGTTAGCATTCTGATCAACTGCTCAATTACAGAATTCTATGTCCTCAACCTGTGGAAAAAATCCATCATCACCCCACTTCACAAAGGAAGTAACTTCAATGAACCCTCTAGCTATCACCCAATCTCTATCCTCTCTCCACTATCCAAACTCCTCGAAAAGTGCATCCATAAACAATTACTTCACCATCACACACACAACAACCTACTCATCCCCACCCAACATGGCCTTTGCCCCTCACACAGCAGAAGCACTGCATTCATCTCCTTCATGGATTTTGTACAGAGATCCATCGACTCAGGTAATATTACTTCTGTACTACTACTAGACCTGTTGAAGACTTTCGATACAGTATCACAGAAAAAACTTCTACAACACCTTTCTAATATCGGCTGCAACCCATCCACCCACCAATGGTTTAATAGCTACCTCACTAACAGGCAACAATATGTAAAATGGCAAAATACCCTATCAGAATACCAAGCCAACCAAACTGGAGTACCACAAGGGTCCATACTTGGGCCTTTACTCTTTAACATATTTACCAACAACCTTCACACTGCTTCTCCTGTTAGCTCTGTTATCCAATATGCAAATTATACTACCATCATCTCCTCCTCAAATAACCTCCAACATCTCCAACAAATAACCCAAGAAACCTTCACTGCAATCGAAGCCTGGTTAACTGAATCACAACTACTTCTTAATGCCAAAAAACAAAGCTTCTACTCTTCACAGCAAAACCCCTCTCACCTAACTGTCACTTTCATATTTTCTCCCAAAGCATCACAGAAACTGAAATTGTATCCCATGCTAAACTATTAGGTATTACCATTGACAATAAACTTACATTTGAACACCATATTGGTAATGCTATTAAAAAAGGACTGGAAATTAGGAGCCCTATACAGACATAAACATTTCATGGACAGCACCACCAAAAAAGCTCTCGCTAACACTTACTTGCTCCCCTCCTTATTATACGGTGCCACCATTTTTACTAACATGCACTCATCTCTACAAAATAAGCTCCAGTCCTGCTACCATAAAATAGCCAAACATGTCACAGGTAGCTCATACCACTCACAATACTGCCAAGCCTTAAAATAATTAAACTGGCTAGAATTTCCACATCACCTTAACCTCATTTAGCTGCCCATAGCACATAAAATTGTCTATGATCCAAACAACTGCCCTCCCCTTAAGAACATTTTAATACCCTATAGACTCACCAGAACCCTTCCCTCTGAGAATAAACAGCTCATAACTGTTCATGTACCAAACAAAAGAGCCGGACACTGCCTTTACTTGTACAGTCACTAAATTATGGGGCTCATTTCCAACCAGCATAGACACCATTAGCTGCTTCAAGAAATGTAAACTGACCCTAAAGAACTACCTACTAAATACTAAAATCTGCCCCTGCATCTATCCAAATAGATAAACATCCTGCTCTCCTTGAGCCTTCCTCTAGCTTACCCCAATCTTTACCCATCAAAACCAGCAGGAAAGTCTTTTTGATCTGTAAGTTATTTTAAACAACTCTGCTATTACTATAAATCTCACTAACCTTAATTATCATTCTAATCCCTCACCCCTTTCAAACTACCCCACTATTGACTTTTCTTTGTCTTTATTGTTTTGACCTAACACTGCCCCTCTAGTGATCTTTTCCTTTCTTAATTTTCAAACTATTTCAATATTTACAAAAAAAAAATGTGTGTGTGTGTGTGTGTGTGTGTGTGTGTGTGTTGCATGTGTATATAGTATATATCTATATATATATATATATATATATATATATATATATATATATATATATATATATTTTTTTTTAAATTACTCTGTTTTTCTCTCTGATATTGCAACTTCCCACAATTTATTAGCCTGTTTTTCATTTTCTTATATTGTACTGTACTGTACTGCAATTTCTGTAAATTTTGTAAATTCTTGTAAAATACTTTCTAATCATAATGTGTTTCTGGAGCTTTTCTCCCCGGGCCTCCTCTGAAAATAGGCTCCTGTTCCAGTCGGACTCTCACGGTCAATAAATACTACCACAATTCGATCACAAAGACTTTTATATAGTCATCTACCTGACATAGGAAGCAGTCATAACAAACATGGTGACACCCTATTTTGCTTATTGTTCCCACATTATGGAACTCTTTGCCTCTACAGATCAGAACTGATGACTCTTACTCCCTCTTTGAACAGGCTGTCTAGAACTATTGGGTCTCTACAGGCACTGTCTACAGTCTGTAGCTTGAACAATACTTTGCCATGTACTTCACCTTTCAACCCATCCTAACTTCAGTTTTTCAACTTACTCCCACCAAGTCTTAATATTTCATTCTCTTTCTTCTTCTCCCAAAGTTCTTACTTCCCCAGCCTCTTCTAGACTTCAGCTCATCACTCTTCCTTAGGGAATCCTCCTTAACTGCATATCTAATTTGACGTTTCCTTAATTTTTTACATGTAATGTTTTGTCTGTTCTTCTTCTTCACGTCCCTCTTATACCTCATACTCTGAGGTTTCATCATCCCACAATCCTCCTCTGTAGTGTTTTCTTAAATGTGACCATTTAGTCACAGCATTCACATGTTGAATTTCTCATACTGTAGTGTAGATTCACACATTTCTCACATCTCTAAAACCCTGCTGTTTTTTCTCCATCCCATAATATTGTGTGCTGTACTTCCAAACAGTAAACATCTCCTGCACTTCTGTTTTCTTACTTCAAGTGGCATTGCTTACTGCACCACTCGTGTTTTGTGTTATTAAAGTTATCATTCTTTATTCAGACAAAAAATATTTAAAACCTACGCTTTTCAGCATCATTAGTGTTACTTCACTCATCATTTGCGATATTACTTATTTTCTTCTTTTTATTCAACATTTACCCTCATTTGGGTTTATTGCTGAGAGAATACTGTATTAATTATAAATGTAATGCACATAATTATTTGCAAGTGGAGCTTTTATCCCAAGGCCTCCCATGTAAACAGGCTCTGCTCAGTGATACTTCCCCAGGGAACACAAACTAAAGAAATAATGTTCCATTTCAAGATATGTGTGTTGTCTTTGAATGAAGTATTCATTTAATCAGACCCATATTATTTTGGAAGCTTCATTTATAGAACAAATGACCCTTGTTTTACCCACATTAAACATTAAGCCATTATTTCAATGCCAGCATTTGACTTCTTTGAAATCCTTTTACAGGCCTGTTTCCAATGAGATAACAAAACACCATAAAGTGAACAGTACTGTGTTATCTGCATAGAAGTAAGGTCACAAGCTTGAATACCTTCCATACGTTACTGATAAAAATTCTCACAAGTAGTATGAAGACTAACCCTAGAAATATTGCAGAGTGGTGATGACCACAAAGTTGATTCTTAAAAGTGACCACACCTCGCTTTGTGTATCCTGAAAGAAAAGTTGTTCAGGCATCACACACTAGAGTGAGATGATAGTCTATCTTCACAATGTTTTAGAACCATTAACTCATGGCATATGGGGTCAGTTAACTTGGACAGATCAAGAAAAAAAGGCTCTACTGATGAATCTTGCCTGTTTAGCTTTGCAAGGGTATCAGGAGTCCTGTGATATTTTTGGAAGTCTTGGTTTACTGTTGATATTGAACCTGCTCTTTTGCAGACAGATGCCCAGCTGGGAAGGTCACCACCTTCTCCATCTACTGAGAGGATAAGTATAGGAGGATCATGAGTGCTCAGAATCAAATGCATTGCCAGATAAAAAGTTAATGACTATATCAAGGTTAGAATTTAAGTGTCCCCTGCAAGGCCAAGTGCAGAAGGTGAGTTTGTGCTCCTATCCCATATTCCAGGATGGCTTGTATGCTTTGATCTTTAGTGTCTTGCAGAGCATGAAATTTAGAAGGGACATAGTGTTTTTTTTGGGTTGTTTGTAGAGGATATGGTGATGACTTTGTGATTGTGGCTTGCATTAAGAATGGTGACTGATACGCTGGAACTGTTAGCTAACTAATAAACATCATGGCCACCTATTAAAGCAGACTAAATCAGCATATTCCTAAAGGAAGTATTTGACAGTGTGAAAATTAGTGCAGAGGATTAACACTCTGAGCTGTCAATGAGTCCTAGGTACAAGGTTTAATTCCTTCAATTTCCATTTGCCTACTGTGTGACTCTTGAGTAAGTCAGTTAGCCAAACATTATTCCATCACATTGCCTCCGGAAAAAAATAACTTATAACCTCCCTGTAGTTTTCCCTCATTGGGCCAATAATTGAGTACAATGGCACTTTTGGTATGTACCTTTCCATGCACCTGCAGCAATTGGAGAGACCACAATGGTTCCTCACAAAGAAAATTCAAGGTTTTCAGCGTCTATCCTATGTGGATCATCTGAAATCACTGTCAATTTATTCTGTTTCATACAGAGTACTCAGAGGTAATCTCTGCCTTTCATACAAGGCAATCTCTGACCCTGCTTTATTGGAAATGCTGCATATCCGTAAGTCAAATGGTACATGAGTTACTTGCTCTAAAGACATTAACCTGGTATGTGACATTAATAGAACCTGCTGGAGGGACAGATTAGTCTCCCAGAGGTTACCACACCTTTGGAACAGACTCCTACTTCATGTCAAACAGAGTACCTCATTGGGCCTCTTCAAACGCAATATGGATGATTGGATTGGTAGCTGTTAATTCACCCTGGGGGTTCCACCTGTGTCACTCTTGGACAGGGCCAATAGGTGCTGACTGTGGAAATAAGGGTAGAACTTGGCTAGGCTTGTAAGAGCCCTAGGGCTATTAGCCTAGTAACTTCCTATGATCCTATATTTTCAGGTCAGCCATATATGTTGTGACAAATGCCCTTGAATAATTAATCTAAGCTGATTCAGATCTATTAAACCCCACCACTATATCTGTGTTTCTTGATAAAGGTTTATTGTTCCCACTGTTTCTTTTATGAGACACTTCCTCAAAAATATCTCTAATAATATTGTAAGGATAACCTTTAGCCTGAAACATCCCACCTAATTTCTGCCCTTCGATAAAAAAGTATAATTCTCAGACACCATACAGGCTAAACTGACATATTGCCCCTTTACAATGGCCTTCTTTTGACTCTCGGGATGGCAACGTGAGTACTGGAGCAAACTGTTGGAATATGTAGGTTTCCTAAAAATATCAATGACTAATCTTTCATTTTCCAGACCTTTACTGATATAAAGATCCAAATAACTAATTTCTGTAGTACTATGGGAATATGCAAATTTCAAAAAAGAAGTTGTCATGTTTAGATTTATTTATTATTATTTATTTTATTTTATTTTACATTTGTTGACTGGGATAGTCCGACTGGATACATGTCCATTTTCAGCAGAAGACCGGGGAGAAAAGCTCCATGGAAGAACATACAGTAAAAATCACAAAATGATTACAAATTACACAGAGTTTACAGGCTCCAGTTGAGCAAGCAGGTAATATAATCATACATTTTTAAAACAGTGTTGACAAATTGACTAGGCGCTATAACATGATTACAGACTACAGAGGAGGATCTAGTTGGGTTTTGAGCAAGGACATAGCCAGTGAGTTTCTTGTACTGTCCCCCTCCAAGTAATAAAAACGTCGTCCAAAACATGCATATAAAAGGACCAGGAGGGTAGGTCAAAAGCATTAAATAAAAAATTATTTTCTCATTGAAAAAGGATAATGTTAGCAAAAATGGGGGAACATGATGCCCCCAATGCTACCCCTTTCTTCTGCAAGTAGTACTTCCCATCCAGGAATACAAAATTATTTTTTAATACTACTTCAATAAAAATAGCCAAGGCATTAATGTCATCACTGCTAAAATCCGTGTGCTCTATCGTGAAATCGTGGAACCAGTGAAGACCTATATCATGAGGTATTACATTAAAAAGATTAACAACATTGATAGTTAAAAATGCCATGCCTTGAGAATATTTCACATCCCTTAATTTCACTAAAAATTTCCATGAATCTTTACAAAGATGTTTAAAAGCACTGAGGTAACTCTAGCTTATAATCAATATACTTAGCCACAGGATGTGTTTTAGATTTTCCAGCATCAACTGTAGGTCTCATAGGGGCATTTATATCACGCTATCAAAAGATGAAAATAGCGAATGCTATTTCATCGAACCTAAAATATCTAAACTACATAATATCGAACTTTCAGAACAGTGAATTTTTTCCTTGGGAAAAAATTCGCTATTCCGAAATACATACACACAACACAAGCACACCTAAAAAACATCAATCCACACACATACACTTATAATCCTACAACTAACCCTACACTAGACTGTACATACACTACTATCTATCCACTTACCTTAACCCAAACCCTAACCCTAAGGTCCGTCACTATCGCACACTCACCTAACGCGCCCTAACCCTAACTCACTTAACCCGCCCCTAACCCTAATTCAGCTAACCCACACCCTAACCCTAACTCACCTAACCCATGCCCTAACCCTAACTCAACTAACCCACACCCTAACCCTAACGACCACATAATCGCACACTTACCTGAACCCGACCCATAACTTTCCACCATAGTGCTGAAAATAGCGAAGCTACAGATCCAGCAAACCAAATTTTTTCCCTAGGAAAGAATTCGGTGTTCTGCAACTTTGCTATTTTTAACATTCGCTCAAAACGGGTCGATATTAGAACATTCGAAGTTTTAAACCTTTGACGTTCTGATATAGGCCCTCATAGGGGGCTATTGTAAATTTTTATGTAGTTTAGGAATACCAAATAACTTTTTCACAATAGGACATTTTACATTCAAAAATAAAACAGCTTAGGAGTAATTTGATGATGCATAACCATATCTTCTAATAAACCATCTATGTGTCTATAGCATACGTTGACAGCATTTAAGGAAGATATTTCGTAAACGTTGTCAACATGTACAAATTCGAGCATCTGTTGCAGATAATCAGCATAATACATAACAGCAATCCTCCCACCCTTACAAGACTTCATAATCCTTATATTTTTATTTTATTTAAACAAGAGTTGTTTTTCCTTATAAGATAAATTCAAACAGTCTTCCTGTTGACTATTAAGTGGTTGTCTGAATTCAAACTCACACACCCTCTTGAAAACTAATGGGGTAAAAAAAGTTGGGGACTGAAAATACTTTTACGATACAGCTCCAATGGTCTATAATGAACATCATTGTCTTTAAAAATAAGCTTTAAATTCAGTTTCATTAGAAATAGTTTTAAATCAATGATTAGTTCACACAGATCAGTTCTAAACACCAGAAGAAACATTTGCCCTTTACTTAATAAGTTGGCACTGCCTTGTCCTAGTATGTCTTTTGTAAAATTAGACAATTTAAAGTCACCTGAATCATTAACTACAATATTGGGACCATTATGAGGTGGTTGTAAAGTGCAATTTAGCTCCTCCATCTTCCCCTTCTCGAGGGCTGCACATTCTGCCATGAGTGATTCATTCTCTCTCTGTCCTGCTATAAGGGGCGTGTTTGATTGCCTTGTTCTATATTCATGGAGCATTTCAAAGGTGCTTCCTCTGAAGGGGGATATTCCTCCACATTATTGGTTGAAATTTCTTCGGCTCTAGTATGTGATTTGTCAGGAACAATTTTCACGCCTCCTGATTTAGGTTTCGGACAGGCACAGCTGTTTTGTATCCTAAATGGTCTCTCATCAATTTTTAGACCTTGAGAGGTTTTATGCCAGCTAAAATTTATCCTTACAATATTATTAGCAATAATCCTTATCCTTGCTTATCCAACTGAGCCTTACAATAAGGAGGTTGGCATAATGGCTATTTGTCATACAGACACAAGGTGCAGGGTTTGCTTCTCACATGGGGTAATGGGCTAGACTTAAAATGACACACAAGGGTATTTAGCTTAGTACTACTCTATAAACCTATGGAAAATATTAGAGATAATGTTGAGGAAGTGTCTCTGTGGGAAATATAAACCTTCGTTGAGAAACATGAATATAATGGTGGGGTTTAATAGATCTGAATCAACTAAGATTGATTATTCAAGGGGCTTTGTTATGACATATACAGTCGACCATGAAAATATAGTAAAAATACTTAGGAAGAACTGTGATATATTTTCATGTTTTGATAATATTAAAGGTACAATAGATGAGGCTTCACTAGTAGGTTACAAAAAAGCTAAATCTGTTAAACAATATTTGCTATGTCCGATAGTGTCTCTACTTTAAGAACAAATATAAGGGTTGAGACATTTAAATGCAATTTTTGTCCATAGTGTAAATATATTTTGGAAAAAGAATCAATAAGGATTAACAATTTTAAAGTGAGACTGAATAACCATTGTCATTTCAAATTTATATTGGGGTAGTTTATGGAGCCTTGTGTGCAGAATGCAATGGATTTTATATAGGAAAAACAAGAAGACAGCTCAGGGACTGTATATATGAACATAATCTAGATATAAAAAATAAAAATAAAAATAATGCTTTATTTAAACATATTAAACAGCTTCATATGCATAGTTTTTGTTCTTATGGTATTGATGTTGTTTGTAGAAGTATTAGGGGAGGTCCATGGGAAGAGGTATTTGAATCAAGAGAGCTAAAATGGCAAATAAAACTTAATGCTTTAACAACCCCTGGCCTGAATGAATATGCTTCTATTGTTACCAGTTTAAATTTGTGATCTTATTATGTATAAGTGTATATGTTTTAGTTTTTGATTTTGTATGCATTTTTAATTAAATATTTATATGTGTTATTTTATGTGTTTATTTTGGTGAATGATGTAAAAATGGGAGATAGTTCTATTTGTTTTTTTTTTCTATTGGTATAAACTGAACATGTGACTATTTTGAGAGAGCTATTTAAAGTTGTTTGATCTGAATTACTTAGATTCTGAAGAAGTCTATTGTTATAAACAAGATGAAAGCACTTAATCTTTTCATTAAATACAATGATTTTTTTAAGACAACTTGTCTGCTTGTTGCCTTTTAGTCCTTGGTTTGGTTTATCTCCACTGAGAAGCTTATTTCCTACTTTTGTCAATATCTCAGATAGATGTAAACAATCTCACAACACCTACCATTACTGAAGACAGATGGGGCTTCAGTTTTACATCTCATCCAAATGATAACACTATCAGGAGTACAGCACCCCTCCCTTAAAGTGCACTGCAGTCTCAGCAATCCATCTACATGGTGTGGGAGTAGAACCCACAGCATTTTACACCCAAGGTGAGTATGCTACCTATTGTGCTACTAACACTGCTTTCAAATTTTATAGCACAAACATTGATAGTCATTTACTAAACAAAACAGTTGCAGATTGCAAACAGACTTAACATGAGCAAAAGAAAACTTCTCTTCCCTTGATAATCACATTCCTTTGAAAATGCATTGAAACTCACACTCCTTGGAAATGAACCCCTGTAGTTTTGAACATTTTTCCATTCAGCAGTCAAACAAAATGCATGAAACAACAGATGACAAAGTTACCCATTTCAGAACATTTCGATCAACTCTGATGACTAAGTGTACAGTTTGGTAGTTGATTTAGAGGATTAAGCCTCTTGTCTCTAGTAGTCAAATTACAGGGTTTGAGCCTGAGCAAGTTACTTGATGAGAGGCATTTTACTTAGACACACACACACACACACACACACACACACACACACACACACACACACACACACACACACACACACACACACACACAATCCTAAAGCAGCAAATTCTCTGGTTCCAAATTCTAAAGCAGTTGGCAGCAGTTCCAACTCCAATAAGACATATAGCTGTAATGTGCATTCCAAATTCTAAAAAGAAAGCAGTAGTTCCAACTCAAATGTGCATTGAGATATCAAATCTTGTGCATTGCTCTGTGGGTATGTGTAGTACTCCTAAAGGTGTATGCATGCACAGACCACAGATGCAAGATGAAGATGCAAGAAATGTAAGACTTTTTTTCTTGTTTAATTAAAATTAAATGTTGTGGCTGCCCCACCCTAGCAAGCAGGCCCTAGACAGCTGCATAGGTCACCTAGTGCTGGATGGAAGGGTAGTTCAATGGTAGAACATTAATAGACCTAGGAGTGATTCCTGAGGTGCATTGGCATGTATGGGATGCTAATTAAATCTGGTTATTAGTAGTTGATCATCCAGCTAAATGCTCCCCTATGCTTAGTCAGTACAATAAATAACCGAGACCATGCCAGTGGCATACAGGGGTACAGATCTGAGCATGTATTATTTGACCTGAGTTCAAACAGCAGCTTGGGTACTCGATGGCACAAGTAGAGAGGGTGGGTATGCTCCATCCTGGAGGAAGGACAGAAGCTCACTTTTACAGAGCACACTCATGTGGTCTAATTTCCCTTATGGGGAGCAGGGAAGCAACCATGTGGTGCTACCTAAGTGTTTGCAGGGTGTCCTGTCAGCCCTTTGTGGACATGAGGGGAAGTGCAGTGCTGATGCATATATACTTTCCACTTAACATGTTACTGGGCGGTGGCAGGAATAGGAAGTAACAGGTAAAAACACTCCATTGGCAGCAAAATGATGCTGCCATAGAATGCCACAATCTCTTTGAAGGCCTCAGATATTGCTGATTAGTAGATCTGGTAATCGAGGAGAGGCACTGGAAACAATTGATAGCTGTGAGGGGGTGAACAATAGCTAAAAAGAAAACTGACTAAACAGTAAGGAGAAGGGCAGAGCTCACCATATCAGTATCACTGAATCAACAGATAGTATAGTACATAAAAGGTCAAAATGCTATGAGTGCTATTCCTACTCTAGGTGACTAGATTCATTTTCTTTCCATTATTTACACTGAATTACAGCATAAGGGGGTGTCCTTTGCTGTTAATACTAAATCATCTGTGTAAGATAATTTTACAGGCAGAATTACCCCATCTCTGACTTCCCATCATTCAGTGGCACGTATGGTCTGCAGGAGAATGATGAAATTCAAGGGTGAATATGGTGAGAAAGAGCTGAATGACACCAGAGGGATAAAAGTAACGACAGGATGGTGTAGAAAGAAAAGAGTAAGAAGATCAGAGGGAAGGCGAGCATATCGGCAGAAATCATATTACAGGCTAAATGGGTAACAAAAATACAGCGAGGGACAAGGTGAGTAGATGCAGCCAAAAGCAGCAAAGACAAAGATAAGGACACCGATGTGAAGCAACAGGTGCAAACAACAGTGGCAAAAAGGGGGGAATGAACCAGAGCTGATGACGCATAAGTCAACATCACAAGGACAGCAGGATAGAAGTCTACAGGAGAGGATACTGAGCTAGATGGGGAGGCAGATGGCAAACTGGACAGAACAACAGATAAGCCTTTATGACTAGTACAGAAGGAAAGAGAAAAAGGATCGGGTGCAGCACACAGAGAGAAGCACTTATCAAGCACAGCAAGGAGAGCTGATGAAGAGGTAGTTTACAGAAATGGGTGGTTGTGTCATGGGAAAGGAATGGAGGGAGGTAACAGCCACTCGACAGACAAAAAAAGGTTTTATTCATTAGAGACTCAGTCACCTTTAGGTTTTAAGAGTTTCTGTAAATGGTAAAAGACAAACATGATTTCAACAAAGGTGTTTTTAGGGCTTAGACTTAGTACAATATGGGAGGAATTGACCAAGCTAAACAGGGATTGCCTCATTTTATTGCAACTAAGTATATCTCAGCATAAGTAATTTCATAACACAATATATCAAGAAGAGTAAAACTAAATCAACACCAAATAAAAATTAAGCACTCCCACAAATGTTTTTTCAAGCCTTTATGCAACCCAGTATACCCCATTTAATTAGGTTCTGATATCACACTCAGTCAGTGAAGGGAGAATATCTGAACATTATCCCATTTCACCAACACTGCTGAACACTGAAATACATCAAGCATGTACAAGAGTCACTTTCACTCACTTCACAAAAAATTCCACAAATAAGTAATTGTAAATGGAGCCACCTATACTGTGCCAGGAGATATAGCAAACCTCCTGGCAGATAAATTCCTCTCCAATTTTACCCCTCTCTCCTCCTCAGTCTACCCTCAGGAAATACCATCAAATATAAATCCACCTACTATCACTAGGGAACAGGTCCTTAATGCTGTCTCTAAGACCAGGAACAGTGCATCAACTGGCCCAGACAATATCCCAGGATGCCTTCTAAATAGCATGAAACATGACCTATCAGGGCATCTAGAATTACTATTTGACTGTAGCCTCCAAACAGGCTTTGTGTCTCATTGATGGAGAACAGCAACAGTCATCCACCTGCACAAAGGTAGGCCATTTACAGACCCTGGAATCTACAGATCCATACGTCTCACTAGTCTTGCATGTAAAGCCATGGAAAGAATTATCAATATCTTTTTTCAAGAGATGGGTTTCTTGTAGGAAGACTAAGTTGGCCTTATGTAAATTAATGTATCTTATTAGGCTTGCCCTTTTACATGGATTATTCAATCCATTAATGTTTAAAGAAATTCCTTTTAAAGATGTCATTTGGCATTTTTAAAACTTAAGAATCTTATGAGCAAAATAACAAATAACAAGATAAGTAATGTTACATCTCCTCCTTTAGGTGTACCTTTAAATATAGCTGTATTTATTGAATCTCTTATGGGATTTCGTATAGGATTCAATTTTGTTTGTAGTGACAATGAATGTACAAAATATATTGTGGATGTCAAAACTATATACAAATAACAATGAACAAGTGAAAATAATGTAAGGATTAAACCTTGCATCCAGCCTGGAGTTATAAACTCCAACTTAGAGTAGTATTTACCACTCAAGTTAACCCCTACCCTAAGCAGCAGTACGTCAGCTACCACCTTATCAATTTAATACTAGTTATATTTAACTGAAGTTAACAGTTTTCAATTCAATTATCTAGCAAGACAAGACTACACATTTGGTAAAACAGTATCATATAAACTAAAATAAACCTTTTTTTTTTTTTTTTTTTTTAAACTGTCCATACTACTATATACATCCATGTAATATAAAACACTTGTATTCAAATAGCATTCAAATAATCTTGATGTTAGAAATCAAGAGGAGAGAAAAATAAGTTCTAACATTCATTTAAATCAAAAACTTTGGCTAATATGATTCAGACATTACATATATTAGGATGCATCTATTTTCTGTCATGTAAATACAGTTAACAGATTCCAAAAAAACCTTGAATTGCTTGTATATGAGCATTTACTCAAACTCATTATTGCCAATAGAATAAAATATTGTATTCATAGAAATTGTTATAAATCATACTTCATAGTTAAGCAGATTCTCAGAAACATTTATATACATATCTACATACACACACATACACACACACACACACACACACACACACATATATATATATATATATATATATATATATATGTATACATACACACATACACACACATATACATATATACATATATATATATATATATACATATACACATGCATACACACACACACGCACATACACACACACACATACACACATACACACGCACATACACACACACACACAAACACACACACACACACACATACACATACACACATACACACACACACACACACACACACACACACACACACACACACACATACATATATATATATATATCTGATCTCACTGAGTTGTATCTTTACTGAGCACCATCTTACATTGCTGTCCCTTCAATAAATCTGTCTGCTTTATACAAAATAATGCACAGCAAACACATTTTAGTAACCAGATTTTACAAACATGCTATACTACTGCTTTAAAATATATCACATGACAATTTCTTCCAGTATAGAGTTATAAAATTATTTATGCTTGTCAATCAGATGAATTAAATGAGTTATAGTAATGTATATGTTTGGGACATAGGTTTTAACACATATTATTAATCTGCTATTCCTGTATCTGTGATGTGTCAGTGTGATATCTAGGTCAAAGGTGAGACCAGCTGCTTTCAGCTTCTCTGTGAGAATTCTGAGAGTTGAAGCTTTTGAAGTAGCTCATGGACACTGTGCATGAGACAGCCCACATCCCAGATTGTCTCTCTTAACATTTTGGCGGAAACTTATTAAAAACTAGTGACAAACATTAATTTAGCAGTGTAAATGCATCTAAACATGACAAAACCTTCACGATGCATTCTACAGGTTATTACAGACTCTATGTAAGTGAAATCAAGCCCAAAATTATTAATAAGTAACAAAACTCAACATTTTTGTCCCAACTCAACTCCTATGCAAATCTTATTATTTACTGTGTCTATATGATCAAAAGTATTTCTATATATTAATAAAGAAAAGAAAAAGAGAGTAGAAAGTAAAAGGGTGTAAGGCAGAAATAAAAAAAAATGTAAGAGAAAGCTATAAGAAGTATATACAATAGAATATTACTTACTGTTTATATTAATAGAGTTAAAAATAAAACATATTATTTACTATTATTTAGTTCTAATTATTATTAGTTAAAGCATGACAGATTATTTACAAACAAGCATAAGCAGTGTAATCAAGAAAGTATAATTAGGAATAGCATTTGAAGAACATATAAACTTTTAAAGGAAAAAAAAATGTATCAAATTACTGACCTTATTTTTCCTCTTCAGAAAGAGAAATAAGTTAAATCACAGCTTGCCATTAAATCTCCAGATATTTTGACTAGTTATGAAACAAAACATTTCTTTGCACACAGAGAATAACTTTGATTAAATCTTTTTCAAAATATTTGTTGCTTCTTGGAAATGCAGGAACTATATTTAAAAAGATTAATAATAAAATAAAATGATGAGAGAGAAAAAAAACATAGTACAAATCATTTGTTTTTTAGTCTCTTCTTCTTCTCTGAAGTCTTGTACGAAGTTTCAGTTGCCAGTCTCTTTAACGAAGGACTAGCCCATTCCATTTCTTCTATTTTTTCCAAAATCTTATTTTTTTTGATAAACAGTAAAGCAGAGTCTAAGTCATCGAAAATTTTAGGACCATCAGGAAGGAAGATTTTAAGCTTGGCAGGAAACAGAAGGTATGTTTTAAACTGTGCTTTTTTAAGCTCCCTTATTAGTGGCAGAAAAACTTTTCTTTTAGCTAATACCATGGAAGAATAGTCATTGTCAAAACGCACAGTTGTTTCATTAATCTTAACAGGAGCTTTAGCCCAAGCAGATTTAAGAACCATCTCTTTATCAAAAGATGATAGAAATCTAACTATAACTGATCTAGGATAGTTTTTGTTAGAGTTAGTATTAGCTATAGATCTATGTGCTCTTTCGATACCAAAAGAGAATGCTTCTGGTAAATCTAAAGTTTTAGGGAGCCATGTTGTTAAAAAAAGAAGTAATATTGTTACCTTCAATATTTTCTGGCAGTCCAAAAATCCTAATGTTATTGCGCCTAGATCTATTTTCCAGGTCATCCAGCTTTGTTTGTAAATGTGTATTTTGTTTCAGCAGAAACTCAATGTTGATTTCCTCTTCTTGTATTCTATTTTCCATGTAATTCACAGCTTCTTCTATGCCTGTCATCTGGATCTTCTGTTGTTGCAGGTCCATATGTAACAAGTCTATTTGTTTTGTAGTTTTTTCTATGAAAGTGTCTATTTTAGTATCCATTTTATCCATCTTAGCAGTAAGTTGCTGGACTATAATTATCAGAGACTGAAGTTCTTTCTTGATGCTGGAGTCTTGAGAATTTGTCTTACTGGAACTCATTTCAGACTGATAAACTGACAGGAAAATTTCCAAAGTAATTTCTGACAGGAATATTATTAAGATTTCCTTTCTTTTTTAGATATAGTTCAAGAACTATATAAAGCAAACATATTTAGAAAGAAAATTACTTCAAAAATTAAATTTTTAAGTAATTAATTCCTGTCAATGTAATGAAACTGGTGGAGCTGAAGAAATCTGCTGCTATCCTGTGTTCATCCTTCGTGTTACAATTTTCTGAGTTGCCCATACCTTACTTGGATAGAGGGAGGTTTCACTGTTCACCTGTGAAAAAGGGAGCTTTGAGCAGCCATCTGTCCCTGGAGAAGTGGTTCCAGCCCAGAAGTTAGTAGTTTATAGGCTATTTTGCGCTAATTTTGTTCTCTTTCATTTCCCTGCTGTAAAAACCGCGTTTGCCCGGTTTTACACATCCGGGCAGCGTCGGTTAGCTAGGGCTAAATTTATCCTGGCTCCACCAAGTCTCCTCTTCAGTTTTTCTCTTGAAAGTAGTCTAACTCTCAACCTAAACACTTAAAAAGCATCCTACAGTCCAGCACTTGCTCAGACCTAATAGCAAGCACTAATATACCCCGACACTTGATTGCCCAGCAGGACAAGGCTCATTATTCACCCCTCATGAACCAAGCAACTAAGCAGCTCACCCTACTATTCAGGCATGACCAAAGGACAATTTCAGGTATACTCTCCAGTCCAGCTGGTGAACCTGGGTATCCTGAGGCAATGTTACAACTGCCTCATGTACACAGACAACCCTCTCCTCCTACCACAAAACATTAACATATGCAAGAGATGCAATTATATAGCTAAATTGGAGGCTAAGCTCTCTCCACCCAAGACTGGAACAGGCAGTCACGAGGAGAAGGTTAACACTTGCACCTCACCTCCAGCCTCACATAGACATACTAAACCAGCACTGGCAAAAAATACACATAAATACACAAAATCATACTCGGAGGCTCTAAATAAAAACCTGCAAAAGCATCACAGACCTCCAAAGCAGACACCCAAAAAACCTGCACCTCCCATCACAAACCAGACAACACATAAAACACAAAATCAGTGTGCCGCACAATCACAGCCCTTAAGGTGAAATAACATACCTATCACACTAGTAATAGGCGACTCTATAGTCAGGCACACTGACGTCCCACTCACTAGGCTGGACAAGGAGAAGGTTGCTGTTAGATGCCTGTTGGGAGCCAGAATCCCCCACATAACACAAGCACTCAGGTCACTCCAGAACAAGTACAAATATGACTCTGTCATTGTTCATGTTGGTGTGAATGACCTGAGATGTACCTCCCTGGACTACATGAAAAGAGACATGGAAGAGATCTCTGATCATGTAGCCCAGGTGGGTATGACCATGACCCTGAGTAGCATCCTGCCCTCTCCAAGAATGATACCGCAGTATAAAGAAAAAATGATCAATTTCAACAATTGGCTAAGTTTCTCGTGTCATTCAAAGGGGATCCAGTGTCTGTCAGCCTGGGACAACATGCTCAAGAAGCCTCGTTGCTTCGCAAGAGATGGCTTGCACCTGTCACCCCTAGACTTTGGAATACTGGCCAAGGCTCTTGCTGCCCCCATAGTGCCTTTTTTAGGCAAGGCTCAAAAGTCAAACCCACCTCCGTAAACAGCACAAATAAAAAAATGAGGGTTATGCTACTCAACGCCAGGAGTTTAAATCTCAAAATGCACGTGCTCAAAGCTCTCCTCAGTATGGAGAAAGTTGACATCTGTGCTGTAACTGAAACCTGGTTCAAGGCTCCACAGAGCACCCCAGCACTACTGGGCTTCAACTCATACCACAGATTTCGGCCACAGGACATGGACCGAAACACAAAAGGAGGGAGTGTATCCATATTCATCAAGGATACCTACACCTCCAGGTTAGTGGTGCAGCATGTTACCTCTGAGATCATCCATGTGCAACTAACATCAGGCAAATCTGCAATGCAAATTGTGGCCTGCTACAGATCACCCTCCATGACCCAAGACCACCACTCCACCTTTCTGGAGACACTGGAAAACATGAAGGTCCTACCGAACACCCTGATATTGGGTGATTTCAATTACCCTACCGTTAACTGGGAAAACTACTCAAGTACAAACTCTCAGGTCCAGCACTTCCTGGAATGTATCAACTCAAATGCCCTGGATCACCTGGTAAACTCCCCTACCAGAGGTGAAAACATATTGAACCTGGTCATCACCAACATGGGCAACAGGTGTTCCACACCGGAGGTCAACCCATTACTGGTTAGATCAGACCATAAACTAATCACTCTGGATGTCCACACCACCTCCAACCAAGGAAACCACAGTGAAAAACCTTTCTATAGCAAACTTCACCTTACTTCAGACAGAGGTGGTAAGTTTCACAGCCCCCACACTAAAGGATAACAGTGTCCAAGATGCAGGAACCTTTACAAATGCACTCTATGAGCACCTACAAGGATGCATGGATCATGCCATCCCTAGCAAAACCAAGACTCACTCCTCTAAGAGAAGGAAACCAGTCTGGTGGATGCCTGCCATAAACAGGCTATACAACAGAAGGAAAAAAATAATTCAGAAAAAAAGCAAATCCCAAGAAGGAAAGACATCCCTGATCAGTATCAGTAAGAAACTAAGGTCTCTCATAAAATCCTCCAAGGCTAACTTCAAAATAAAAATAGCCAAGGATTTGAAACATAACCACAAAGCCTTCTTTAGCTATGTCAAGAATCTAAGTGGCAACTCACAGATATGCTCTGAGCTAGTGCAAAATGGCACAAAATATACTGAACCCACTGATATTGCCAACATCCTGGCAGATAGATTCAGTGCAAACTTCACCCCCCCTCTCGACCCCAAAAGGGCCCACAACAATACCGGAAAAGTGTAGTGTCCTGGAAATCACAGACACACAGGTGAAAACAGCCCTTTCAAAAGCCAAAAGCACAGCATCAATGGGGCCAGATGGTGTCCCAGGCTGCATCTTGCACAGACTACAGAATGAGCTAACCCTCCACCTAAACACACTGTTCAACCTCAGCCTCTCTACAGGCTACGTGCCCATAGAATGGTGCACAGCAACGGTTATTCTGCTCCACAAAGGAGGGGCCACAACTGACCCTGGTAACTATCACCCCATAAGCCTGACTAGCTTGGTCTGCAAGGCTATGCAGTGCATCATCATGGAACTCATTAACAAAGACATTGGGAACCTCCAAACACTTGACCTGGCCCAGTTCAGCTTTGTTAAGGCAGATCATGCCTACTAAACCTGGTTGATGTCTTTGAGACAGTCACCAAGGCCATAGATAAGGGGAAAGTAGTTCACACAGCCTACCTTGATCTTGCCAAGGCTTTTGACACCATTCCCCACTCAGGAATTATAGAAAAACGTACCAGCCTGAACATAAACCCCTATGTCATGAGATGGGTTGCCAGCTGGCTTACAGACAGAACTCATACGGTAAGAATAGAGGCCTCCAGGTCTGACTCTAAACCAGTCACAAGTGGTGTTCCACAAGCCTCGGTCCTGGGACCCCTACTGTTCGACATATACTTCTCAGAAGTACAGGCAAACACAGGAGTACTATGGCTAACCAAGTTCGCCGATGACTGCAAACTGGGAGCCATAATTGACTCTCCTGCTGACACGGACATTCTCCAAAAGGGCCTTACTGAGACGGACACCTGGTGTCAAAGTCATGGTCTCAAGCTAAATGCCAAAAAATGCATAGTCATCCCGTTTGGGAAAAACAAAACACCCATGAATTACCACATAGGTGGCAGCCCCCTTAATACAGAAGAGGTAATAAGAGATCTGGGGACCCAGGTAGATAGTAATCTCTCCTTTGACAATCATATTGCCAAAGTAGTTAGGAAATCCTTCTATGTAGCCGATCAAATTACTAAAGGGTTTGCATCTAGAAATAAAGAGGTTATAGTGCCCCTCTACTCATCACTCATCAGACCCATCATAGAGTACAATGCCCCATTTGGGATGTACCTCACAAGACACTTACAACAGCTGGAAAGACCACAAAAGTACCTCACCAAGAGGATTACTGGCCTTAAACATATGTCCTATGCAGCCCGACTGGAAAAACTCCAGCTGTACTCAGTCGCATATCGCTTACTCAGAGGTGATCTCTGCCTGACTTACAAATCCATGTCCAACTCAGAATTGATGGACATGCTCCACCTAAAGAAATCCAAGTCACTGCAAGCCACTCCCTCTAGTGAGCTAAACTTCGCCACAACAATAAATAAAACATGCTGGAGGGATATATTCCTGTCACAGAGACTCCTCGTGCTTTGGAACAAAATTCCTAACTACATTAAGCAGAGCCCCTCACAAACACTCTTCAAGAGAAACCTTGACAAGTGGATGGGTAACAGAAAATACACCCCTGGGATCACTTCATTGGCTCTTCTTGACAGAGGCTCAGTTAATTAATCAATGGGACAACGAAAGCTGACACACTCTGGCTAGGCTTATAAATGCCTTCAGGCAGATAGCCTAGTACCTACCTATGAACCTATGAACCTATTATTCCTCTTTTCCTTCACAGTTGGGGGTGTACCTTTTTTCTACTTGCCTTTTCAATTAGACTCATTCAACTAAATGCCATTAGATTCTTCTGACTCACCTTATTCACTTGTAACAGTTTCTTGAAAATAGTAAATCTTTTTCAAACAGGACTCTTGAAGTGACCTTTGTTTACTGCTACAACTTGCTTATTTGCATTTTCTTAGGATCTTATTGCTGTTTTACAGAAGGTGCATCATCCTGTAACTTGCAAACACTGTTAACAATTCGCTTCCTTTATTTATGGTTCATTTATTTATTTTATTTATTGACATTTGTTAACTGGGTTGGTCCAGCTGGGCTTGTGGCTCATTTCCAGTGGAGACCCGAAGAGAAAAGCTCCATGAAAGCACAGTTAATAGAAAAATACAGATATTTCCAAGAAGAGTTAGATAACAATAGAAAATGATACTTCAAACATTGAAAACTAAATGTACAATAAGCAAAAGCATGTAAAATGCACCAATTATATTTTTACAGAGTAGCAAAATACATTTACATATTTATATATTTACAAGAAGGAATGTGGTCCATCAGATAAGAATTATAGAGTCAAATTAAGTGTCCACAATAGAGGGATACTTATTTGCACGGGGAGTTCTAACAAGGTACACAAGAGGGGAGAGGGGAGTTTATGTAGGAGCATGACAGGGACAGGTTTTGGAGTTAAGTAGATGAAGTTTGATTTTTTTCCTTAAAGTGGGATGGATGAATGGTGTAGCACATGTCTCTGGGAGGTTTGTTCCAAGCTTGGGTGCTGGAGTATTTATAAAGGAGTTTACCTACAGTTTTTTGGGGTTGGCAGAAATGTAGTAGGTCCTGATTAGAGGTGCGCAGAGAATGTGAAAGTGAGTAGATAGAGATGAAGGAAGAGAGAGCCAGGCAAGATGAAGGATTGTAATGAATGAAATGTAACATTTGAAGTTGTGATAGCAAGAGTAGATGGTGGAACTCAAGCCAGTTGAGGGAATTTAGGGCTAGGCAGTGATTTGTATTGTAAGGAGAGTTTGTGATGAATCTAGCTATCTTGTGGTAAGTTTGTTGGAGTTTGTGTAAGGTAGTAGTTTGAATATTGGTGAACACTGGGGCAGCATAAAGAAGGGAGGGGAGGAGAAGAGCTTGAGCAAGAGAGAGTCTAGCATTGGGAGTTAGACATTTTTTAATATGGTATAGTACACCTAGTTTTTGGTGAGTCTTCCTTATAGATTGGAGGATGTGCATATTAAATTTGAGTTCATCAATGATGATTACTCCAAGGAGTTTTGTGTGAGCAATTTCCCTTTCCTATATACTCACATACATAATCCCTTTCTTCTTACTACTGCAGGCAAACAACTTGGAATAACCAGCATAAAAAGTACACCCCTATCAGAGCCAAAAACAAAACGGGTAAAAACTGAACCATACCATCCTTGATGTTAGCTTCACCTTCACATTTCAATCACCACTCCAACATCTCTCATATTAGAAATAGTCTCAGAGTCTTCCAAAATGTCACACAAAGACTGCAACCAAACTTTAATATCAGCAACTAACACAAATTCTAGTTGATACAGAAAAAAACTGCTTCCTTTATCAGGTCATATAAGAAGTGAACTTCAACATTTTTTTCCATAGGACACCCAGGGCATGGACATTTTTAGAGGAACCTCTGTAAAACAATCTTTGTCCTCAAACACATTTCAAATGCACACTCTTCTGAATTGTGCAGAAGGATATGTCCATGTCCAAGTTTTAGACAATACTCATCTTTTTCTTTTAAAAGGCACATTCACTCAGTCTGTCTACTCTTCTTTCATTGTCTCCTTAAAGATCAATCTAACAATGTTTTATCATATAGTAGTAAAGGCTTTAGTTACTCCAGCAGATGTGACAACATCTGCAAATGATTTAGAACCATCTTCACTTCTGTTTCTTGCTGTAATCTAGCCTCCAGATTTTCCCTGCCATTGTTCTTCAGACAATAATTTAGCTATTGATTATCTGATGCAGACCACCTCATGAAGGGCGCAAAACAGCAGGTGAGGTCAAAACCTAGAATAAGCACCCTGGTAGTCAAGGCAAGTGACGAGTGATGATGTTGTTGGATGGATGCAATGTATTTTCTTCCAGTTGAATCGAATAAGGAGGGTGAAATACTGGAAGAGAGAATAAAGGAGGTGAATAGGATGAAAAGGTACAACTTAAGGGGAAAATGATTCTGCCATGTGGAGAATATGGGGTCCTGAGCTTCTTCTAGGTCATGAGGCAATAAAAGCTGAATGAGGCCTTGTATCATGGATGTTCAGCAAACTGGTATAGAACTATATCAGAAAGGATATAATTCTTGGCTTGGTTCTAATCAAGGCAGAGGGAAACATGGATGTTTACATGTGTTTACTATTATCCAACAGTGATCATGACAACTGAGGCGGAGGATAAGAATATAAAATAAAAAAAAAAAAATGGTGTGGGATATGGTGGAAGAGGATTGTCCTGAACTTGGTGAAAACATCACAGATGTGTTATGGATTAGGCAGTAAAAAGACTGTTGTAATAGGTTAGGGATAAAGTGTTCACATATATGGTTTAGGATTTTAAAAATATGAAAAAAGCAAAGAAAAAGACAGAGAGAGAGAGAGAATGACAGCATGCTTACACAGGAATATGGAGCTAGTAATTGTAGTAAAAGAAAGGATATAAAAGACCCAGACAGAAAAGCTGGTAAGTTGGAGGTGTCACCGTACAAGGAGTGTAGCAGAAGGACAATAATGGTTTTGAAGACAGCCAAGGTGAATGTTGAAAAGGAGTAAGGAGAAGACACCAGGAAGGGACGAAATTAGTTTTTCCAGTATTTAGCAGAAAGGAAAGAGAGCATGGAAGGAAGGAAAAAGGCAGTGGTATTGAATGATGATTGCTTCAATCTTCATGAAAGAAAGTAAAGGGGGAGTACTATTCTGGAAGTAAGGGAAAGAGAGAAGGTGAAGGCTTTGTGATTTGAAAATGAAATGAAATAAAATTGATTATTCCTTATATTAGTAAAGACATTTCCAATAAGTCTATGCTTAATAATAGAACAAGTGCGGACAACAAAAGCACAAGCTGAAATAAAGTTGGCAGAAGATGTCAAGAAGGGGAACAATGGCTTTTTAAGTATATATATATATATATATATATATATATATATATATATATATATATATATATATATATATGGATCACCTTCAGATGCCCGAAATGCCAAACTGCCGACACACAAATCACCGACACCAAAAGACCGACAACAAAAAATACCGACAACGCAAAACACCGAATACCATTACACCAACACACTACACGTAAACAACACAGTACACTACATAACATATCCACTATCCCTAACCCAAACCCTAACCCTAAGGTCCGACACTAACGCACACTTACCCTACCTGCACCCTAACCCTAACTCACTTACCCACCCCTAACCCCAAGGTCTGACACTACCGCACACTCACCCTACCTGCACCCTAACCCTAACTCACTTACCCACCCCTAACCCCAAGATCCGACACTACCGCACACTCACCCTACCTGCACCCTAACCCTAACTCACTTAACCCACCCCTAAACCCACAGTCCCTCACTATCGCACACACACCCTACCTGCACCCTAACCCTAACTCACTTAACCCACCCCTAAACCCACAGTCCCTCACTATCGCACACTTACCTGTCCGCTCCCGAACACTAAATCCCTCACTCTATCGCACACTTACCGAGTCCGTCAGGTTCTCACCTTGTCGGTCATCTGCGTTGTCGGTGTTTTCGACCCGTCGGATTCCGTGTCGGTGAAATGCGATTTTGGGCATCTGAAGGTGATCCATATACACATATATATATATATATATATATATATATATATATATATATATATATATATATATATATATATATATATATATATATATATATATATATATATATATATATATATATATTGCAGAAATGCCAAAGGGTAAGGCAAACATGGCAAGGCTAAGCAGAAATGGGAAAGGGTTCCTGGAAGTATGTGAAAAGCACAGGTACAGAATGAATGCTTTGCTTCGATTCTCATAAAGAAAGGCAAGGGGGAGGTGTCTTGCTGGGAAGGATGTAATACAGAATGGAGACAGCAATGGACAGAGACAAGGATAGACAGGGCAGTGGCAGAGAGGAAACTAGCTGCCACTAGGGAGGATTAAGTGCAAGTAGCAGACGGGTGATCTCCCATGACCCTCAGAAATATGGTCAATGTGGCAACAGATGCTCTTACAGAGATGTTCGATAGATCACTGGCCAGAGTAAAAGGGTGAGAGAGCAATAAAAATCAGAAAACTACAGCCCAGGAGGGAGCAAAAAATCAGGAGAGTATATACCTTTTAGTTAACAGTAGTGGTACAGAAAGTCATGGAAAAAATTCTGAAGGAAAAACGGTCTGCTTTTTTGGGGGTGGGAGCATTATTGGTGGCAGCAGCCAATGTGGGATCATTGCTAGATGGAGATCTCAGTAAAACTTGATGCAGTTTTATGACTAGGTACAGAAGTATAGATGAACTTGACTGACAAATAACAGTAGGCATCGTCTACCTGGACTTCATCATGCATTTTAAGCTAGTCCAGAGTTGACTGTTAAGAATACTGGAAGGGTTGGGAATGGGAACAGGATCAAGGAAATGGATTGCTGTATACTTTTTAGTATGAGGCACATGAGGGGAGTGTTGAGGGGGGATAATATTAGGAATAAGAAATTTTCTAGTGGTGTACCAAAAGGGGTGTTGTGTCAGTACTCTTCTGTGTGTTTATTTTAGGTGTATCTGAGGAAAAAGAGAAAAAGATCAACCTCTTTGTTGATGGTATAAAGTTAGTTGCAGGAGAGGAAGATGAGAAGATGGTCTAAGAAGACTTGCAATGACTGGTAGGTGGGAAAATAGGTTGCAGTTAAAGGTCATTGTAGGCAGATGCAAAAATAGTGCATTTGGGCTACAACAGTTTAAGTATGAAGTATCAGTTGGGGTGTCAATCTGATGGCAGAAATGTGGTAAAATGATATGGAGGTGTTGCTTACACCTGGATTGGACTACCAGAAGCAGCTTGACATAGTAGTGGTAGCAGCAAACAGAATTCTGGGGTGTATCCTGAAAGAATAGACTCTAGAAATAAAGAAATAATTTTCTAGTCTTCCAGGCTGTGGTCTGGCAAAACATAGATCAATGAGTACAGTTTTAGAGACAACATAAAGCAGGTATATCAGGCTTCTAGAAGAAGACCAGAAGAAAGTCATCAGAAAGGTAAGTGAGATGGATAGAAAAAGAATATGACCTAGCACTACAAAAGCGGGACTTCTTCTTGTCAGGGACCAAGATAGACAAGAGTCATATTAGGGAGATTTGAAGTAGTCTTCCTAAAAAGGAAGGCCACAAGGGGAGAGAGAGAATCAGGCAGCAGAGTAAATACTCCCAGTATCTCTGGAAAGTACTTCTTCAGTGAGTGAGCTGTGAGTCCATGAAATGGAGTGCTGGAATATGTAGTGGAGAGTAAATTGACAGAGATAATCAAGAGAGTATGGAATAAGGTATAAAAATATGAGGGGGGAAGTAGGGATCAAGAGGAGATGACATGGCTTTGGCAATGCATTTATAGAGCAGATATGACAATGAAGAGGGAAACAAAGGTGTACAAATATCTCCTGTGGCACACAATAGAAAAACTCCCATTGATAACTCTGCCTGAATAGAGGGGGGCAGTGCATTCTTTTGAGTGAAAAATAGGTTGATGTTCAAAGTGTTTCAGTTCCAGAAGACCTGGAGCAGATACCACGTCTCTCCCCATCAAGATAGGACTTGTGAGTCAGCCCAGCAAGCTCATGAGGTCATTCATTTCCACTGGGGTGTGAACCATGTAGAGATTTATGCATCTCTGTATAGTCTGCTGTCAGCTGAGCATCATCATCATCATCATCAATCATCATCATCAACATTATCATCATCAGCATCATCATCATCATCATCATCAACATCATCAACATCATCATCATCAACATTATCATCATCATCATCAACATTATCATCATCACCATCATCAACATTACCATCATCATCATCATTCATCGGGGACTATGACTATGCATTCTTTTCAGTATTTTGGTTACAAAACAAATGATCATCTGACTAAATTAAAACTAGTCCTGAAAGAATATTCACTTCCAAAGCTGACAGGACCAGGGCAACTTGTTATAGTTCAAACTGGTTGATGTAGAGAGGATGGGGATTCATGTGACTTCAATTGTGTGGGAGCTAAGGTGAGTTCCGGCCTCACCAGCGAAGCATCCATCATCAGTATCCATGAAAGTTCATCTGCAGGAATAGGAAGCCCACGGTGAGGTTTTACAGAAGCATAATCATTTATCTATATTTACCACTGAAGCATCATACAGCAAAATTAGTATAGTAAACATTATAGTGTAGGGAATGTGATCTCTCAAAAATGCAATTTATGGATCATATTGCATTTGATAGAAGATATATGCTGCAGTTGGTGCATTACATATTACACAGCAATGTGTCTTTTTTGCAGTTGTTTTGCAGGGAGACTGCACCCCATGCACCCCTAATGTAAGGCCTTTGTTCCCATACTTCTATCTCCAAATATACTAAGCCCAAGATGCCTTCATGTCAGAAAAATAATTTCTTTTGAAAACCATATTTTCCTTTCCTCTGAGGTTTTCATACTAGGAGTAAGCATATTAAGACACAGGGATTCTGGAAACTAAACCCCTTCTTTGATGGGTGCAGGGACATTGTGCAGGGGAATTCAGAAACATTTTCTTAATGCATATTATTTTAGTAATACTTGATGCATTGAAGGTCTATGTTCACAGGACTTGCTATTTTAATACATGATAAATCATGCTTAATTTTTAAAGTTTTAACAACTCTGTGTTGAATAAATAATTATGATACCAGGTCTGGCACAAGAAGAATATTAATAAGTGCAAGGCAAATCTGCAGCCACTAATCATCACAGTCTACTTCAACATCTTGCATCCTCGGGCATACAAACAGTATCGTAAAGCTCATGGCAGCCATTAAACTACATAAATAGCATGAAGCTCATGGCAGCCATTACACTACACAAATGGTATGAAGCTCATGGCAGCCATTAAACTACACAAATGGTATTAAGCTTATGGTAGCCTTTAAACTACACAAATGGTATTAAGCTCATGGTAGCTTTTAAACTACACAAATGGTATCATGAAGCTCATGGTAGCCATTAAACTACACAAAAGGTATAGGTTCATAGGTGATTATCAGGCTAATGGCACAAGAACCTTTACAAGCCTAGCTGGTAATACCCTGGATATGACAACATTATATTTAAATTCCCCAGATATGCGATTAGGTTGTATCAGGGTAGTGAGTCTTTGAGTTTTGGAGCCCTGAGTCATTTTACAGGCTACCTCTGTCCATAAGGGACACCATGGAAGCTCATGGTAGCCATTAAACTCAAAGATGCAACAGGGTCTGTGACTGGACCTTGCACTGTATCATCAGCCAGGCCTCCAGAACAATGACTTTCTGGTCACTCTACAAAGGCAAGAATAACTGGCACTGGATAATGTCTGGTTCTACACTTATGAAGGCAAGCACTGGAGAATGTCCATCTTTGCACTTATGAAAACAATCTTGTGAGATGGGCCAGAGATGATGTATTTCAAGTTTCATCACCCTCAGGCATTGCAACTACAGAAATGCCCACTAAAGGGATGTACCAAGTGAACCCCACAGAATTGCTTCCCGGAGCTAGTCATCCAGTATAGTAATGCATGGAAGTACGTTCCTTGCAAGATTTTCCACAAGAGGCAACACCTTGGTAAATAGTTTGGGTTGAGTACTGAACAATGCCCAGATGACAACAATCTGAGTAACAAGTGATGCCTTCACAGCAAACTAAGCACATTTATTGTGTGATACACATTGAGGCAGCAAGGGTGCAAGGCTCTGAAGAGTCACTGTATGGAATCTGGTGTACTAGATATGCAGTCTGGAAATTTGTTGAGATCCAGAATGGGATGGAAACTATCCATCTTCCCTGGAACCAGAAAATAATAGGAGTAGTAATCACTGTTATGTTCTAAATACCGGACAGTTTTTACAGCTCCTATCAGCAACAAATTCTGGGACTTTCATAAAATGTATGCTGAGACAATTTGACTTCTGGGTAGAGGTCTTTCTAGGGAAGGAACCATTCACTCTAAGACTGGCTGAGTGTGACCACATGTAGAATAAACTTGTTTTTGGTAACGGGTCTTCAAACCAAGACAAATTTGAAAACTAACCTCACTGGCTCATTCATGGGCAGCCACAGGCCATAGTTAGGACTCCTGCAGATGGACCTGATGACGTACCATCTTAAGTGATTCAGATGGCTCATTAGAAGGCAAACCTTGTGATTCACTTTTCCTGTTTTAAGATTTAATAAGTCTAGAAGAGAAAGGTGAGGAGGAGAAGTGCCGGACTCAAGGATTAAATTTTTTCCATTGGCTCATGGGAATTCTGTTCTCCAGGTGGAAGTGTGGGTTAAAATCCTACTTCTGACATGTCTTATGTTTTTTTTCTTTCTGAGAGACTGAGGCAGTCACTAATCACCTCTCTAAATCAAATATAAGTCAAATTTTTGGGTCACATTTGGGTTTCATGGCTAGGCTTTTAAGGGTCCTAGTGGTTATTAGCCTAGTATTCATCTATGAACCTATGAGCTATAAGTCCTCCAAAGTGATAAGAATATGCTTCTTCCTTAAATCCACCAGCTCTTGGGAGATCTGACCAATGAGTCCATCCACCTTGAATGTGGACCTCCTTGAACTCAGACTTGTGGAGGTCTGCAGCCTTATCATGGGCCTGGTTTAATATGGAGGACTTGAATTTAGACCAGTGAGATGAACAGTACAGGATCCTGAGCCCCAACATGGCAGAGAAGTACACTGTCTTGTCATACCTGACCAAAGCTTTAGACTTTGACTGGTGTAAAGGTATCAACATTTTGTGGTGTCTCAGACCTGTGTAGAAATAAAGCTATTATACAGGAGACAGTTCTGTGATGCCTTCTGATAGGTTCATAGGTTCATAGGTAGGTACTAGGCTATCGGCCCAAGGGCCTACGTAAGCCTAACCAGCAAGGTACCATAGCTTATGCCACCCGAGAAAGTTATTTTCCTGTACCACTGTCCAGCAGAGACACAGAAGTGATCCCCGGGGTGTATTTCCTATTTCCCAAGATTTTTCTTGAAGAGTGCTAATTAAGAACTTTGCTTGACATAGATGGGTAGCTTGTTCCAGAGTATAGGAATTCTCTGGGACAGGAAACTATCCCTCCAGCGTGTCCTGTTTATTGTGGTGACAAGGTTTAGGTCCCTAGAGCATGTAGCTTGGAGGGATTGGGATTTCTTTAGGTGTAGCATGTCCAACAGCTCTGGGTTTGACATAGCTTTATATGTTAGGCAGAGATCACCTCGGAGTAGGCGATATGCTACGGAGTAAAGCTGGAGTTTTTTGAGGCGGTCAGTGTAGGGCATTTGTTTGAGGCCAGTAATCCTCTTTGTGAGGTACTTCTGTGGCCTTTCCAGCTGTTGCAGATGTCTTGTGAGGTACATTCCAAAAGGGGCGTTGTACTCTATAATGGGTCTAATGAGTGACAAGTAGAGGGGAACAATGACCTCTTTTTTCATGGATGAGAACCCTTTTATGATGAGGTGTGCCACGTAGAAGGACTTCCTGACTACTGTGGCGATGTGACTATCTTGAGGTTTGTAAAGAGTGTCCATTTTAGGGGATACATGAATTTTAATAGGATGCTTACATGCTACTAGGATAGCATCCTTGATAGCTTGGCTCCATGGGCAGGATGAAATAACGTTTTTCCACCATCTTTCCTAGATACATATTTAAGTATTACTTATGGAAGAAAGAAAGGTGGAGTTGGAGCAGTCTGTATTTACTTTTATAAACTTCAAGGTCTTTGCCAAGGAAGGCTCATGAAGGGGGCAACTGGAAGGGAAAGAGCTACTCTCCTTGTCTGTCTCAGAGACAATGGCTTCTAGATCTTCAGCAACTCATATGTTCCTGGGAGACATGGAGTTCTATGCCTCTTCCCCTGTTCTGTGGTTGAGATTATGCATGGTCTTGTGTAAGGCTGCATGTGTGACAACAATGTAACAGATGTGAAGAAGAGGGCATCAGTAAATGTGTGATCACTTGTTATTCAAAAGACAGGCACTCACTAGGCCTGACAGTGAAATCAGGCCATATTCCCTAAGAGTGTGAGTCCACATCCATGAGCCAAACTCCCATGGTTATACCTTGCACTGTGATCTCTGGCACAAGTAGACACAGGTGTTCTTTCTTCATCCTCAGCAAACAGACATTTCTTGATCTGGGAGAACCTAGAAAAGAGAAGATAAGGTCCATAGTGCCCATGATAAATGGCTATGTTCCTCAAGGAGATAACACCCTGGCAATAAATGCATCACCTTCAAGTTGTGGTATTTTAGGTAGGGGAGTTTTTGTATCCTCCACTAAGGCAGAGGCGTGACACAGGCTCAAACTCTTGTTTATCAGGGATAAACTCCACACCTGTGACAGTATTACATGTGAGGGGGGGGGGGGGTAATGCTTAAGGTGATTACCTTTCAGACACAAGGTACAGGGTTTGATTCTAATCTTTAGGAAATTGGCTAGGCTTAAAATGGTCCAGAAGGGAAGCTAGCCTAGTATCTACCTATAAACCTATAAACCTGTGGGTCCTAGAAGGTCATTTTAACAACAGACTTACCAACTAAATAAAAGCAAGACAACAAATAACAAACTGTTGAAAAGGAACTGCAACGGCCAGACAGGATGCTTTAAACGTAAAAGGTTTATTATTAAACTCCACACGTTTTTCGTCACTCTCATAGAGTAACTTCTTCAGAAGTAAAAACTAATTACAAAATTGCAGTTTAAAAACCTGTCAAACATTGTCACATGAAGTTAAGGACCTATCAGCTCTACTTATTATTTAAACTCATACCATACTAAAAAAATACCAATTTAACAAAGTATATAAAATTTAAAAAATATAGATAAAATACAACTGGTCAAACATTTCAATCACCCGAATGACATTCGGATAGCAGGACATAATGAGCATGAATGAAAATCGGTACTACACTTGCAATAGATTTCAAACGCTTAACTCAAGTGAGAATGAACGCTAAGTATTACTTTATTACCTGCTTAAGCTTTTTAACTTTAGTAGGCAAGCGATGTTACAGTTTTCATTCAAACCTGGATATGAGAAAGCATCCAAAGCGAATTGCCATTCCAATTCACGTTCTTCAAGTAATAGCCGACTTGGACCTCCTCTGATATCTGGCACTATTTGGTCAATGGCTTGGAAATGCATATCATATTAACTGCAGGCACGTATGGCAGCTCTTCACATTGTGCTCCTCCAAAGGACAGTGAATGCTATACCGATGTAGGCACACTATTAATTTGATGACCACACGTATAATTAGTGGATTTATACCTAGGCATCAAATATGGGAAATTCTGACTGTCACACATCAAGCTAGGGATCTAAACTGTGCAACCTTGCATAAGAGACAGCAGGTGAGCTCAGAGACTAGATGCACTTTTATGGCTAGTGAATGAATGATGCCATAATATGCAGAAATATGAAGCACACATACCAGATTTTGAAAACTTCTGAGGAAAAAGCTGAATTGTGAATGGTGGCGATAAACAGCCCAATCAAGATGCCGATCATGAAGGGCCCCCAGTATTAAATAAGGATGACTCATGATGAGAATGTAGTAAATCACCTGAAAATACCATTCTGTATGGGCAATTACAAAAAGGCAAATATTCTCTGTGGTGGTAGAAGTCCACAGAATTCGCACAGTCAGTCAGCGGTAAATAAACACAGTGTCAGAGCAATAATTAGTTTAAGTAGGATATGCTTCTTTGAGACCATTTGAAGTAAGGAACACAAGGAGACCAAGGTTAATGATTTATTGTAATGTCAGAAACAATTTTTTTATGATGCTTTTCTCAGCAGTCATTTTAGAAATGAGAACATGTAGAGCTAATGGGAGTCACTGCTAGCCTTTGTAAAAGAATGCTGTTGTGTGGGTTGGGGGTGGGAGATGCATAGCAACTATTATAATGTGTACTATAGGATGAATACCTGCCAACCTATACCAGTAAATGATCACCATGGAGTGCATTGTGCGTCACCATCTGCCAAATAAGTTTGAAACTACAGCTGTTCTTACATTCAGTGTGCTCAGATTAGCACAGGTTTTGGAGGAATAGTAAATGCCAAAAGAAAGATGATACTGCAGCTGCTTTGCAAGGAATGTCATGAGAGTGACAGAAAACACTGAAAAAACAATACTGCAACTGCTGTACATCATTTGTAGATGCATTTTACAAGCCTTACTAGCATATACACATGCACGAGCGTACACAAACACGCACACACATACACACACACACACACACACACACACACACACACACACACTCACACACACTCTTAGCAGAGAATATAATACATCAGTTCCTGTCAGCTCTAAAAATGTTGTTCCAAAATAAAGTAGTAAGGCTGTACAGTACCTTTTGAAGCCAAGCTTGTTAATTTGTTAGGGTAAAACAGAACTGACAGAATCAGTAGTGGATCATTCTTAATTCTGTTATGGAAAATTGTGTAAACTACTAGGAAACAACATATTATACATGCAGAAAATATTTTTATAAGACAATCTGATGCCTAACACCTTTTAATTAGACATATGAGTGGTGCATCTTAAAGAAAATAACATTGTCATTTCTAATTGCAGTTGCTTCCAGATGAATTATTTAGTTTTTGCACTCAGCACGGGAAAATAATGATGGTGTGGTAGATTCTGTTAGATGAGCCCAGGTTTTATAGTGTCTTAGGCCTTCTCAGTAGCAGAAACTCTTTGTCAGGAGTATATCTATGGACTATCACATTACTACTATTTTTTTTCTTTTTACAGTCAAGCAGGCGTACCCCAGGGTATTAGCCAAATGGAAAAGGAGGGCAAAAAGCTACAGTCTCGGCAGGCATACTGTCCCTGTATAGAGCATAGCTACAGTCTCGGCAGGCATACTGTCCCTGTATAGAGCATAGCTACAGTCTCAGCAGGCATACTCTCCCTGTATAGAGCATAGCTACAGTCTCAGCAGGCATACTGTCCCTGTATAGAACATCATGGATGGCTGCAGCAGGTCACAAAGATAACACATAGCTGTATGAAAATGATGTGTAACAAGCACAATCTTCTTCTTCCGGCTTTTCCCAGTTAGGGGTCACCACAGCAGATCATCTGTCTGCTCATGATTGGCAGTGGAGTTTTACAGTGTCGAGTTGCCAGCCCAGTGCCCAACCTTCCACAGAAGACACACATATACATGTACACACTCACACCTAGGGCCAATTTAGAGTGTCCAATCCACCTACTGCATGTCTTTGGGATGTGGGAGGAAACTGGAGCACCCGTTGAAAACCCACATGACCACAGGGAGGACATGCAGACTCCACACAGAAGGCCCCCCAGCCAAGAATCGAACCGGAGAACCTCTTGGTGTGAGGTGGCAATGCTAACCACTACACCATCGCAGCTGCCCATGTGTAACAAGCACAATAACTAATAATTATCTGCAGGCTAACGGTGAAATATGACATTTAATGTTAACATTTTCATTTTATGTACACTGCACTCTAGCACTGGGCATAGGACTTCTTTGAAAAGGAAAACAGGGTGCTCCTCTTTGCCAGTACGGGTCATACATTCAGTGGTACATGAAGCAGCCAAAGGTTTGTTGCTTAGTGCAGCCAAGTGCCAATGCTAGATCATCACCAATTTCTGGATAGCAGCCTTCAATGAAGAGTGGCATGTTTCTTTTAACAAAACAACTTACTTAGAGTATAATTAGGTAGACCGCATGCAGTTACTGTAAGATACAGGCAGTATTTCAGGCAGAGTTATCCAGATGCTCACTCTTATAATTAACCCTACTTAAAAAAGTGTAGTATTGGGTATCTATGGCATGAATTAGGAAATGGTGTTATTAGGTATGAAAGAATGACACACACAGCAAGTAAAGAACTATCTTCTGCTGCTTATTTTGTCGTTCTGTCTTATACAATGACTTAGAATTTACTAAAAACTTGAAATCTTAGCAATGCCTTGTTGGCATATTGTTTTATAGTTCATGTCCTTTATTTCAAAGATAAAACTGTTGTCAGTTTCTTCTCTGTTGCCTGGAATGAAGGCTTTACTGTAAGTCTCACGGGGTATTTATCATGACGTTTATTATGAGAAAACTGATTATCGCTGATACAAGGAAAATATTTCTCTAGATTGGTAAAGCATTCATGTCTTTCAGCTTTGTTATTACAGTTTTCCTTGTAGTTACTACAGCAGGATTGCACTGGTAGCTAAGATTTGCCCTCGTTTCTTCTGCTTGTCATTCTGCCAGACAATTCTGGGTGGCAACTTAAAAAGTCCAAACAAGGAAGGAATGCTTATCCATCATTTGATTGCATAAGATGAACTGATAAGTTAATTGCTACTTAGTCAGTTACAGTTGAACAACTTGACACAATATTTGTAAAATGGCATCTTGTCACACTGGAAAAAAAACAATATAGGCGTAATCATGTTTTGCAAAGTAAGACTTTGTTGGATAGGAAGAATATGAGGGTGCAGTCTAACATGATTATTCTGAGGCCTTTGAGTAAACAATCTTTCCTTCTATTGAATGTTACTTGTACATTAACACCGTGACATTTTTTTACCTGTAAAAAAATCACTCTTTGGAGCAAACTGGATACTTTGTGCTAGAAAGTCACTAGCCATCTGTGAACCAGTGCCCCTTGTTTATAGACCAGGTTTACTCTTATTTATATTTGCTTTTTCATGTGTGCAAACATAACACATCACTTCAGCAATGTATTTTACCAACAAATTAAATATGAATGATTTGTCATATCTGATAATGTCAGATTTGTCATATTACAGGTTTCTGCTTTATATATATTAATGGATAACAGTAAAGCTATCACAGTAATCTATGCAGTATTAATTCAGCTTTAGATGTTCAAATTTTTTGTTGTAGCTCTGCAGTTAGACTGTGGAAAGGCACATTAAATACAACCATTTCAGGTCTTATTTCATGATTTAAAACATGCTTGTTAACCAGAAAATGAGGGCTGCAACATAGAATTCGCAGCAAGAATTTGATATGAGTAGGACAACTGTTAATTCATCGAAATACAAAATATGATGTAAAACCTATGTACAGCAGAGTGAAATGCTTATACATCAGTGTATATAAATGATGTGCATGGAATACAGAGATGTAATAACATGCTAGGTAAATATTGCTTAAATGGGGAGGAAATCTAATCAAACGGAACCTTTCTTACTCTAGAAGTAGGTCTCGCTGTCATAGGATTCCTTCTTTCAAGTGTAGTTTGAAACCCCGTTTTGTGGAACATAGTGCAGTGCAATCACTTAAACTAATATGCCAATATACCACTATAAAAGTGGATTGCAAGCTTTCAAAGTCATTCTACAACAATTCTGCAATAGCATTAATGACAGGTATTGGTTCTTTACCATCGAAGAATATGATCGATGACTACTTTTTATTTATTTATTTATTTGACATTTGTTGACTGGGTTAGTCCGACTGGGCAGCAGCCCTTTTTCAGTGGAGGCCCAAGGAGAAAAACTCCACAAAGTACAAGTACCAAAAGTAATCACATGACAGAGCTATAACTAAAATTACAATAATTGCAATATGTATGAGATGTATGTTGAAACAACATGCTAAAAATGGTCATTAAATTGAAAACATGATATAGTATGAAGTTTCATACAATAGTAAGCAGAAGGCAGAAAATATAGATAAGTCTGTAAAACAGAAAATAACAAATATATAAACAGGAGATAAGCCCAGGGCAAGAGACAATTTCCAAGACTAAAGCTGTGAAAGCTGTAGAACTATTGACTATTAGTAAACTTTATTAGAAGCAGCGGTAGAGAGAGGCAGGAAAAAAGATTGCTGTAACAGTATTATAGGAGGGGAGGTGGAGAAAGTTGGGTCATAGGATAAGCATGTCGATGATATATGTGAAGTTTCCTTTAGTGTTGTTTTGAAAGAGTTGGGAGTTAGAGATCTGTCTTACTTACTTACTGGTAATTTATTCCAAGCATTTGCCACTGAGTAGCTGTACAGGAGTTTATCAATGCTTTTGTTGGGTGCATAGACCTGCAGAAGATGCTGTTGGGAGCTACGGAGGGTGGGGTTGGGGGTATAGGGCTGGATGAGGGTAGAGAGAGGGAAAGGAGGAGGGTTCATGTAAGATAGAATGAGCTATGAGAAGCTGGGGTAGTAGGATTTGATGATAAAATTCCAACCACTGCAGGTTTTTCAAGGGTAGGCAGTGGTGAGAGCAGTAGGGTTGACCCAGGTTGTGACTCCCAGATCTCGACAGACTGGAAGCTGAAAAAAGTAAAACGATTAGTGAAACTGTAAGTATCTTTGCATGGAAAAGCGACAGGTTTGCAGTGTCAAGGAAAAGACTCAAATATAGCGATAATGGAATGGGGGAGGTCAAGTTATGGAGAAGAAAAATAGACTACAGAATCTGGAACAAAAAAAATTGTGCCAGCTAGAATAGAATTTGAACGGAGCAAAGCATTATGGGAGAATGCATCAGAACATACTTAAGGGGGCAGGGAAGAACAAGAATAAATACTAAGAGTAAAACAGGGATACATGACACCGCAGAGAACAAGAACCAGCAAGTAAGTACTCAGAAAAAACTCTCAGTAAGGCTGCAGCAAATCTGTTTAATATGCTAGTTATTGGATCAGTTAAGTACTGGGTGAAAAGTACGGGTGATTGGTACTCCTTCTTAGCTAACCACAGTGGAATGAGAAACTGCTGCAAGTATAATTCCTAATTAAAATACGCTGGGAGTGGGGTGGGTGGTGTGCACACTACAAAGATAACAAACACATTATATTACACACAACTATTCAAGCCAAATAACATTGCATATTGAAAAGCCGATTAAAGGGGAAAAAACAGTTATACACACTTTCTTATTTATAAAGTGTTTTGGCAGGTTTGCAGAGAGCTTGCAGGTAAATTTTGTTGCTTGAATCCCTAGTGTTCAAACTCATCCAGGGGTGCCTCATAGTTTAGAGATGAGATGAGATTAGGGGTAGCAGAACTAAGGGTGAAAAAGAAACAAGATGCAGGTTAGAAGGAGACGGTTGGATAACTATTATACCGAGTTACATTAAGCACAACAGTTTTAGTAGGCCTAAAGTAGAGTTTGAGAGATTTAAAGTAGATACAGGGAAATGGAACAACAGTCTATAGATTGTGTTAGAAGTACAACATTATGCATATTAAAGTATTCCTGTAGCAAAAACCTTGCATTGACATCCTGTAACATTAATACTTTCAAATATCTAACACATAGTTCATATAAGAAGTAAAACAGCTTACAGAGCACATTGGATTCATTTCCTGAAAAATAAAATGCTTTCTCAGAACTATCACATAGCTCAAGTAGAAACTTGACCTAAAATACAAAGTGCAACAGTATACAGAATCCAAGCTACTGCTGCAGCACTGTGTACAATATACTATGCACGCAGTTAACAACAGTACACACAATCCAAGCTTCCGCTGCAGCACTGTGTACAATATACTATGCATGCAGGTAACAACAGTATACGGAATCCAAGCTACTGCTGCAGCATTGTGTACAATATACTATGCATTCAGGTAACAACACTATACAGAATCTAAGCTACTGCTACAGCACTGTGTACAATATACTATGCATGCAGTAAACAACAATTTACAAAATACAAGCTACTGCTGCATCACTGTGTACAATATACTATGCATGCAGGTGACAGTATACAGAATCCAAGCTACTGCTGCAGCACTGTGTACAATATACTATGCCTGCAGTTAACAACAAAGATGTAACTTTTTTGTTAAGTAAGAAGCTTACACAGAGCCATCACTTAGTACGGTTATAAGAAAAGCAGCTTGTTAGTGCCCTTATCACTGAAATACTTTCTGTCATGCTGAAATGGAAAGGAAGACAATTCCAAAACCACAAGAAGGAGTGAAAGCAGATTGTTAACAGCTGCAAGTGGTGGTGAAAACACCACATTCAATCACTCTAATGGACCAGTCTATACAAGGTACTTGTATATTCATTGGTATGAGAAGGACAGGGAGAATGAATCACTGCACGCTTTGAATGTATTAACTGGGAGACTTAGATGCAGAACCCTGTACTTAATATGGGTAAACCTGGACCCATTCAAGACACGGAACCTGGGAGGAAATAATTTTGAGATGTAGAGAGTTTGGTATGAAGGTGGGTGGAGCTAGTTGCAAGAGAACAAGGGCATATTAGAGATACTGGGATGTAGCGCTTTATGGAAATCTTCACTGCATTATTCTGCAATATCATGATTTAACTCAGAATTTCAGTTGAACAATTTGAAAAATATATGTGCTTTTTATATAACTTTTATTGATTTTATGATATTGTAACAAAGGCAAGGAGATAGCTTAACTTCAACTGTTAAATACATAATAAAGCATTGAATTAGCAGTTCCATTATAAAGAAGGTGGAACTGTAACATTATAAAATTATATCACTGAATTACACTTTCTATGTAAAGTAGTCGTTTGTCTCTTTGGGATATAAAAATCTCAGTAATCTTCTTAGATGAACCCTCATCACTGCTTGTAGTTTGCTAGGGTAATTCTCATTTCAATTTCTGTTCACTGGGTAAAATATTAATAATGGACTAGGATAAAAAGATCTCTAAGTGCAGCTCAGGTTCCGTCCATATATTAATGGATTTTGTTCCATACACAAGCAGATCAGGAGCCTATTAGAGTTTTCCCAAACTGGAGACTCCATTTCCTTCTTAATTTAACCCAGTACCCCCTTGCCCTTGGACAGTCCCAAAACGTGAAACATATTGTCAGTTTCTTTATTGTGCCTCCAGCTTTTGGTGGAATATTTTCTTCCCTGCATGACTAAAATTATGAGAGTTAAATACTCCCTGTGGATTACTATTATATTCAGATCTTATAATTTAGGCCAGTTCTTCAAACAGAAGATATTGTCCCAGGCCAAATCTTATTCCTGGTTATTTTAATAAATATTCTCTCTAAGCTCTAATTTCTTTGAATAGTTAATATACACGGTTCAACCCACTTCCTAAGGAGACCTAAATATATTCTCCCTCATCTCCCCTTTCCAGTTAATATCGTCTGTGAACAAACTGAGACCTCAGTTGAGTGACTATGTTTACTACACCCTAACCAATTCATTCAAAGAGATATCAAGCTACATTTTTAGGATTGGGAAGAGCACCTTTTGACAAGAAGTATATTCTGGTTTAGCTGTGGCCTGGAAAAATGACTTTTGCATTTATTCCTAGCTCTGTCCATTATTGCTTGCCTTCAGTAGACCAATGTTTGGAGATGCTGTCATGTAGGCAGACACTAGAGTGCAATAATTAATTCCATGTTAAGTCACCATAGTTACGTGTGTTATGTCTATAGGCTTGGATGACAGGAGGCCATGAGTTTCATTTCCATGCCCCTTCAGTGGTAAATGAATTAAGAAAATTCAATACATCTACAAAAATATATGTAAGTTGTACAATGGTAAAAGCTACTGCATATGTGGAGAAATGTAACATACCTCCTCACCATAACTCTAAGAAGTATAAGTCTAGCCATCAAAATTCTGGACCTTTGTAGGTCTCTATAGAAGTTTTTTTTTTACATTTGCTTGAATTGCAACTAGAACTGGGTGGTCAAGACTGATTGGAATATTTCATAAATTATAAAACACAATGGGTACCATTACTTTTATAGAGGTTATTTTTTGGTTAGAGATCCACACTTGGATTTACTGTTTCACAATAACAAGTGAATTAAATTCCTTGTATCTATAAGATGCCATGTAACGTTATCTTGTACCGAGGGGTCCATTTCCCAGGCCTATGAACATGGAGAAGGTTGTCTGTTGAAGGCCACAGTTGTGGAGATGCTTATATTTATTACCTAGTCTTACCAAGACCATTTTATTGATATTACATTTCAAAGTAAATGCCTGCTTAAAACTTTGAAAACAAATAGTATACTGGGGAGAATGACGTCCATTCTTTACACAACTGATAGTCATCAGCAAATAAGTGTAAAGACTTTTTTCCACTTTGCCATCATGTTTATGATAGTTAAGTAAACTTTGACTACTAATAGCAAGTCTTCTGTAGCTAGACTAAGTAGTCCTAAGGACAGAGAGCATCCTTGTCTAGTGTCCTCCAGATAAGTCATCTATTTGAGTATGTATTATTTATCAGGACCTCAAATATTGCTTGGACCCAGGAAATGAAATTAATGGCAACCACTTTATGCTCTAGAACGTAGTGTGAGAACTCCCAGCTACACTTACTTCACCATCTGTCCCCCTGAACTTATTCATAAATGGAAGCAAAGACTGCCAGTTGTCTGAGCTCTGTCTATAGTTTACAAAATCTCCTTGACCGGGATATATAATGTTTGGGAAAATGATGTTGAAACTGATTATTAATGCTTCGACCTTTTTTTTTTGCATTGGAGTTCAGAAGGGAAATTATCTTATAATTCTCTAGTCAGATTTCCCTTATTTTGAGGAACAATAATAATATTTGCTTATTCACGATTTTTGGGAGCTTTTTTCTTTACTCTAACCTGATAGAATATATCCACCAAATATAAAATCAGAAATGAGCCCCCTGTTTTATAGAACTCAGTGAAGAAGCTATCCATACTGTATACCTATTTATCCTTTATCCTCTTAACTGTCATTTCAGTTTCCTCAACTGCAAATTTTTTTCTGAACTGGGCAGATCATCCCTTCATACAAGTCTGCAAAAAATAATTGAAATGACTATCTAATCTTTCCAGGAATACTTGCAAGAGTCCTTGCTAAGTAGATTTCTTTATATTATGATATATTCTAGTCTGTTCTCCTTCCCTTATAAAACTACAGTGGGCATAAAAAGTGTACACACCCCTGTTAAAATGCCAGTTTTTTGTGATATAAAAAAATGAGACCACAATAAATAATTTCAGAACTTTTCTCACCTTTAATGTGACCTATAACCTGTACAATTCAATTGAAAAGCAAACAAATCTGTTAGGGGAAAAAAATATAAAAAATAAAAAATGTGCAATAAGCTGGTTGCATAAGTGTGCACACCCTTAAACTAATACTTTGTTAAGCACCTTTTGATTTAATTACACCATTCGGTCGTCTTGGGGAGGAGTCTATCAGCATGGCACATCCTGACTTGGCAATATTTCCCACTCTTCCTTGCAAAAGCACTCCAAATCTATCAGATTGTGAGGGCATCTCTTGTGCACAGCCCTCTTTGTCACCCCCACAGATTTTTTATTGGATTTAGGTCTGGGCTCTGGCTGGGTCATTCCAAAACTTTAATTTTCTTCTAGTGAAGACATTCTTTTGTTGATTTGGATGTATGGTTGGGGTTATTGTTGTGTTGAAATGTGAAATTCCTCTTCATCTTCAGCTTTCCAGCAGATGCCTAAAGGTTTTGGGCCAAAAGTGACTGGTATTTGGAACTGTTCATAATTCCCTCCACCTTGACTAAAGCTCCAGTTCCAGCTGAAGAAAAGCAACACCAAAGCATGATACTGCCGCCACCATGCTTCACCGTGGGGATGGTATTCTTTTGGTGATGCAAAGTGTTTTTGCGCCAAACATACCTTTTGGAATTGTGGCCAAAAAGTTCAACATTGGTCTCATCAGACCATACCACATTTTCCCACATGCTTTTGGTAGACTTGATGTATTGTTTTGCAAATTTTATCCAGGCCTGGATGTTTTTCTGTGCAAGAAAAGGCTTCTGTCTTGCAACCTACCTCCGTAATCCAGACATATGGAGAATACAGGAGATTGTTGTCACATGTAGTACACAACCAGTACTTGCCAGAAATTTATGCAGCTCCTTGTTGCTGTAGGTCTCTTGACAGCCTCCTTGACAAGTTTTCATCTTGTCTTTTCATCATTTTTGGAGGCATGTCCAGGTCTTTGCAATGTCACTGTTGTCCCATATTTTCTCCACCTTTTGATGACTGTCTTTACTGTGTTCCATGGTATATCCAATACCATGGAATTTGTTTTGTACCCTTCTTCTGACTGATACCTTTCAACAATGAGATTCATTTGATGCTTTGTAAGCTCTCTGCGAATCATGGCTTTTGCTGTAGCAGGCAACTAAGTAAATGTTAGAAAAATCCTACTAGGACAGCTGAACTTTATTTGGGGTCAATCAGAGTCTCTTTAATTGATGGCAGGTGTGTACCCAAGAAGACTGACTGCTGTAATTAAATCAAAAGGTGCTTCAACAAAGTATTAGTTTAGAGGGACTAAGATGACTGCCATCCTATAGACACTGCTGTTTCTAAGCTCTCTCAAAGCTAATACTAATCTCTAACTTTTAAAGTAGAGAAATAATTTTTTCAGCTCAAAATAATCAGCCTGATAACTTACTCTACGCATACAAGCTATTCTACTACTTGACACTGAAATAGTACTTTGAAAATAAGCAGATTACCTTAGATTCTGTGGTCACTTCAGTACATGTTCTCTGCATGCTCTCTGCCATGTGCTTGCTACTGCTACAGTCTTCAGCCTAAAACAGCACAAAGAAGACAACAATTCTGACTGATGCTGACTATATGGACACACAGACTTCTAAAACTAAATTTTCACTGATTGCTTCTCCATAAAAAGACACTTTACTCAAAAGACCCAGAATGAATCTAGTAAAATGCTCAATAAGAACAAAACTGAACTTAAAATAGCACTACAGCTTTTACAACTAGCTGTCCAAAACTTTTCAGACTAGTTAAAAACCTTCAGAGAATCCATCAACCAGATCATAACCAGGGTTGAAAAAACAGGAACTAAAGTACTGGACAATGAAGTCAAAATCGAAACACTACAGAAAGAATCTTCTTCAAATGCAAAATACATACAGGAACTGCTTCAAAAAATACTGGACCTGGAAGCAAGATCCAGGCACAACAACATTATCTTAAGGGGTTTGCCAGAAAGCGTGTATCAGTCTAGATTGTTAAATACAATTTTCAACATTTTTGCCATCCTACTAGATAACACAGCTGAAGCTAGACAAATAGTCATTGAGAGAGTCCACAGAGCTCTTCACCTCCTTTGGATTCTGCCAGACCACAATTAATCTATGTCAAACTTCTTAACTACCAAGATGTTAGCAAAATACTTACTTTGGCAAAAAAACAGAATTCAGTTACCTGGAATGGAGTTAAAATCCTTTTTAATCAAGACTTGCCACTACAAATTAAACAAGAAAGATAGAAACTATCCCCCTTCTGTGCCTACCTTACACAGAATCAAGTCAAGTTTCAGATGAAATATCCTCATACCCTTTCTTTTCAACACCAAGGCTCTGAATATACAATCTCCAATGTAAAAGAAGCTAAATCAACCTTTCTCAACATATTTAAAACTGTTCCTGAAGCTAATACACCAAAACGCTGAATTTAATAACTGTTTGTTACTTACATACTTCAGCAACATGAATCACTAGATTCCAATTTTATGATCAGTGATTTTAATGCTTAAATATCCATTCTAGCACTTACCACGGCCAAACAGCAGCTTTATGGATGTCCGAAGCACTTATTTCTTTGTGAGATCTGCTGATCTGCTCCATACCACAATCTCTATGATTCTACAGCCCTGGGTAAGCCCCAAAACACTTGCTTTCAACTCTGACCTGCCTACCTAGACTGCAACACTCTCTTAAAGGACTGCAGCCTTAAAAATGTGATTTACAGAATGAAACTTAAAATGATTTTTTTTTTCTTTTGGTTCCTGCCTCACTTGTAAGTAATGAATCACTTTCAAATGAGGAAATCTACTCAAGAGTAATTGATTCTGTTTTTTTTCCAGCATCCTTGGACTATCGCTGCTGTTTTACTTGGCCTAGAATCAGTACTGCTGATGATTATGCACCATACCTACTCTGTATGCAACCCTACAGCTACATAAATACTATGAGGTTTGTTGCTAGTTTTCTGTAGCCTTTACAGGCTACGTCCAGAATGTTAAGTTATACTGCTGTATTATATTTAACATTGCTTAACCCTCTAAGTTTTTGTATATATCCTTATACTACTGTTACCACTGATTCCACGGGTTTTTATCATGCTGTCAAACTTTTAAAAGTTCGAACGTTTCACCGAAGAACCCCTAAAAGTGCGGCAACAGAAGTTTTCCATAGCTGTAGTGCAATCTCAGAGTTGGTATATTTAAAGAGTGGGGGGTGTGGGGGGTTGCAGGGGGGCTTGCTTAAGTTTTCAGGTAGGTGTTTTCTGTTTTTTTTTTTGATTTTTGAACTTTTAAGAGTTTGAACATATTCTCATTTCTCATACCTTTTCTCTCAAGGCAGTCCATGGTTAAATGCACTGCCTTTCCTACAGATATATGTTTTTTGGATTATATGTTCATCAGTAGCACTCAACCTTTTCCATACAAAGGATACATTATCATCGGTAAGATGTACTCACAACCCCTGACATATTCATATCATAGTGCTTTCTTAATGTAAGTGGATGCTAAACACAGATATAATACACCTATCTTAGTAAAATTATATGTTTCCTTCCTATTTTTTTGGGCATAGACAATGAATATGTTGCAGTACAATCATACACTCTATGTCCATGAAGGCTCACCCACTTAACACTAAAAGGCTACTGACCTATAAGAGTTCCTCTCTAAATGAACTGAGTCGCTGCCAGAATTATACCTGTTGTCATTACCTACCATATGTTTTCTGCTTGATGTTATTAACTTAGATTCATTAGTATAACTAGTATTAACTGAAAAATTGAACTTGATAGATGGTAAATGAGTAAGCTCTCTGTTATATGTGAACTGTTTACAGTCTTTCTTTACAAGATCTGCCAGGAATTGACAACTGTGAAATGTTAATAACTATACCTATTTCTTAGTTTAATTTCATGTTGAAAATGTATGGTTATATTATACTGTTTATCTTCTTTATACATGGAGAAGTATCTCCATGAAATGGAATAGAAGACTTTACTCAGATTACTTTCATGCAGTTCAACATGGGTCATGACATCATTTGTGCCATACTTAAATATTCAATTACACCTTATGTGAGACCCACCATAATTACCTCCAGTCCCTACTCCCTTACCCCACCTAACATACTAAGAGCTAGAGATTTGCACTTAAAATGTTAGGAAATTATGCTATCTATACTATGCAAGTATTATTTTTTAACTTTGGGATTACATACTATTAGAAATACAATGCTTAGAGATCTCATGTTCGCTAATCATCTTAATGTTTATAAAATTAGATCTGTATCACTTACATTCTATATCTCTTCTGGGCTATGTAAGTTTGTGATTATGCACAAGGTAATTGCAGAAAGAGACTTATGCCTATGTCCCTACAAATTAAGGTTTCTACTGTCATATTTTCCCCCTTTCTCCCTATCAGTGTAACCAAAAATAATCCAGCTCCATGTGGATAATTGATTCATGGAATATTAAGGGGATTCAGATAGAAAAGAAAAGAAAATTATTTTTTCACTTGGTCTTTACATCTAAAGCCAACTAAAGTCTAATGCTGGAAACACATTTATTACCAGAACAATGGAACTCTGCGCTCAAGAAAAAAATTGATTAAGTCTATCATAGCCTCTGCAAGAATATGAATAGCTCAGGGTTAGCTATCATAGTGAAAGAGAACTTTCCCCAGGCAGATGGTGTTACATAACATTCTGCTGCCCACACTTAGACAAACCTATTCTCTTATTAAACTTATACACCCATTGCGCCAAACAACATGAATTTATCATGACTATATACAAAATCCTCTCCTCCTTCCCTACCTACTATTATATTCTAGGTGGAGATTGGAATGCTATTCAAGATCCACTAACTAACAGAGCAAACACTAAAACCAAACATAACAACCATGCTTCTTTAGCCATATTGAGACTCAAGAATGACTTCTATTTATTTGATCCCTGTACCTCTCAGTCCAATAACACCCCCAATAATAAATTCACTTTTTACTCACACTGCCATAAGATGTGGTCCAGGTTGGATTGTTTCCTTGTCTCTAATATCCTCCTCAATTATAATATTCTATTTCATACTGAACCCAGGTTCTTCTTGGACCACTCTAAGATTACTCTATATATTGACTGGTCCAAAGACCCAACTATTAATAATAGAGGCCACAGCTGGGCACTTAACCCTAATTTATTAAACAACAAAGATATTCTACAGGAAGTTGGTAGTACCCTTGACAAAGCCTTGACCTCTATCAAACACAAACAACTACCCTTTGACATTAATTGGGCCTCCATTAAATCCATGATCAGAGGCACTCTCATCAATAAAGCATCTTATTATAAAAAAGTACTTCCTCCAGGAATCATCTATCAAAAATAAAATTAATAAGCTTGAGACCCACCTTCAATCAACTTTCAATCCTATATCTGAAAAACAATTAATCCATCTACAGCAAAAGCTTTTGGTTCTCAGTAATAAAAACGTATCTTTCCATGAAATAAGGACACTAACAAACTATTCAGAGTGGTCCCACCTGCCCTCAAAATTCATTGCTAGATTAATCAACCAAAACAAACTCTCTCCAAGTATGATGGAAATAAACTACCAAGGTAAGAGCTACGATAAAAACCAATATATAACTGACATTTTTGAACAAATCTATAGAGGTTCATATAGTTTCCCCGACCTTCACTCAAATAAATCAGATATGGAAACTTTCTTAAACCAACTAACTTTCCCTAAACTTAGACCTAAACAACAAACCACCCTATCATCTCCCATTACCCAACATGAAATTGTCATGGCTATCAACAAGCTTAAGCCCAATAAAGCCCCATGTCCAGATGGCTTTACTGCAGAATTCTGGAAAGCTTTTAGTAAAAAAAAAATCTAACTTCCTTCTCCACCTATTTACCTATATTACCCATAATGGAATAAAATATTTACACTTAAATGCCTCCAAAATGATTTTCATCCCTAAATCCAATGTGAATCATAAAAATCCTTGGAAATATAGGCCCATTGCTCTTATTAACCTCAACATGAAGAGCTACACTTATATCCTAGTTAACAGAATTAAACCTATTCTCTCTAGCATTATATCCACTGAACCATCAGGTTTCACTCAGAATAGACAAACCTTTGACCACACCCTTCTCCTTGATGCCCTCTTAACCCTTTCTACCCCTAATCACAACCATATATATACTCTGACTATTGATGCATATAAAGCCTTTGACAGATTAAATATAGAATTTCATCTATCTACTTTCCCTAGGCTCAACTTTCCTCCAGCTTTCATACAGTGTATTAAAACTCTAAGCCACGGTGGTACAGCAGTAGCATTGTTGCCTCACAGCAAGAGGTTCTTCTGTTCGATTCTTGGCTGAAGTGCCTTCTGTGTGGAGTATGTATGTTCTCCCTGTGGTCGAGTGGTGTTTGAAAGACATGCGTGAATGGGCGTGCCTTCGTTGAAGGTCAGGCATCGGGCTGGCAACTCAGCACCATAAAAAAAATCTACTGCCAATCATAAGCGGACCGGAATTCTGCTGTGGCAACCCCTAACCGGGAAAAGCCGAAAAGACAAACAACAACATTAAAACTTTATATTCCAATGCCCACACCATCTTACAAATCAACAACATTTCTTCTTGAATTGACATTAAAAATGGAGCTAGACAATGGTGCCCAATGTTGCCTTACCTATTTAACTTCTATATTGAACCTTGTTTTCTGTTAATCACCCAAAAAAACTTTCATTGTATTTCCACCCTCTTCAATACTAAAATTCCATTCTCAGCCTTTGCTGATGACCTTAACCTCTACTACTCCTTCCCCAATTCTGACCTTCCAAAAATACTAGACTCGGTAGATAAATACTCAAAATTCTCCAACTATAAACTAAACTTAGAGAAATCAACCATCTTTCCCCTGAACCCTTTTTGCCTACTACCTAGCTGCACCCCCTCAAATCAAAATTAATGATTATCTACAGTATCTCAGTATTTCCTTTCACCAAGACCCTAACCAAAGATATTCAAATAATATAACCAAACTACGATCTAACATCCAACAAAATTTGAACAGATGGGCAAAATTACACTTCCCACTTCTTGACAAAACTTCTATAATCAAAATGAACATTCTACCTTGTCTGCTTGATGTTTTCAATGCATCTAACATAATAATTCACAACAAATTTTTTAAAACTCTCCACACAGCTGTAAATGCTCTTATAGACTCTGGTGCTCCATTAGGGCACAACTAGAAAAAATGGATATGAAAAAATGACTTTGTCCTGGGTATTCACAATATTACATATCCCCTCTACAGGATTATCCAAACTTCAGAATTGTATAACACTCTTTTCCCTTGTCAAACTTTTTATCACTCTTAAGTGGAAGAATAGATCTCTACTCACTTGGGATGGATTTAAACAACGTGCTACCAAATACTTACTTGCCCACAACTATCTGAAATACACCCAAAGACTTAGTACACACTTTGCTGAATATTGGGATACTTTATTTGATATCCTTCTAGCTTAATCTATTTATTTTCTTGGACATAAGGCACATCTGTAAATAGTTATTTGTTGTATATAAGTCTATATTACTTTCATTGTTTTGGTTGTGCAATATCTGTTATCATTTTCTATTGCATTATTAAAAATTGTTAATAAAAAGATTAAAAAAACAAAGTTTTAGTTTAAGGGTGTGTGCACACTTATGCAACCAGCTTATTGTACGTTTTTTATTTTTTTATATTTTTCTCCAACATATTTGTATGTTTTTCAATTGAATTCTACAGATTATAGGTCACATTAAAGGTGAGAAAAATTTTGAAATGATTTATTGTGATCTCATTTTTTATATTAAAAAAACTGGTATTTTAACAGGGGTATGCACACTTTTTATATCCACTGTAAGTGATTGCTTGACAAAAATGCCACTGTTTAGCAGACAAAAGTCAATGCTTACCATGGAATTTACTTCCACTTTCTTAAAAGTGACATGGTTCAATTGATCCATAAAATCTTCCTAGTACATGAGAAATATATCCAATTCTTAATAATCTAGACCTAGAAATGCCCAGAACAGGTAGCCAAACCTTGACTAATAAAACAAATAAGCAACCAAAATAATGCTTACCACAGGCACACAAGTGTATTCAAACAGGTCTATATATTATATCATTGAACCGTCATTTCAGCGAACCATCATTTCAACAAATGTCAATTCCCCCACATCCACCATGAATTATATATAACAACTCTGAGATCGCATTACAGTGGGGAAAGGGCAAATTTCCTGATCCCTACTGTAATGCAGTCTCAGTAAGAACAGTTCTACGAATGACATGTTTTACAAAATGCAATTCAAAATCCTGTTCGATGAACTGTTCTTTCGATGATATAATAGGGACTGTATTTAAACAAGTAATCAGGTAAGCTCTTTAATCTGCTCAGTCTCAGACTTCATCAGAACTAAAGTAAACAAATTTAGTGTGTATTTAAAGATTTTTAAATCATGTGATTTGTATGTAATAGTGATGCAATCAAGCATATAATACATTAAAATTCATACAATAAATATATGTTAAACAAGTAACTTAAAAATCATATATATTTCTACTGTATAATATATGAAATCTAATCTTAAAACATGCATATTATATAAAATATAAATGTATTTAAAATATATAGATATTTTTAAAAATGCATAGAAAATGTATACAATACATTTTTCAATCACTTCAAGATATAAACTTATATTGTAAGCTAATAAACCATCTGTAGCATGCACAAATCTGTAGCTACCTTTATTAGCAATGTGATGAGCGATAAGAATAAAGCCTTTCTAATGAAAAATATAATTTCACATTAAGAGTATTACTAGGAAAAAAATGTCATATATATTTTACTGAAGAGATCACAAATAAACTTGATAGTGAACTTATTTTAAGAGGAACAAAATATTAAGCAAATTTTAGAGATGAATATTAGTAGATCTTATAGTTTTAACAACAGAGGTATACCTAAGTGTGGTTCTGTAACTATAGGACATATGTACATGGTATGACAAATGTAACAGTTAGTAATTATCCACATTCATAGCATGAGGTGGATGCTTCAATTGCAACAGTAGAGGTGTGGTTTACCTTGCACATATATACATGGTATGACAAATGCAACAGTTAGTAATTATCCACATTTATAGCATGAGGTGGATGCTTCAATTGCAACACTAGTGGTGTGGTTTACCTTGCTTGTTGTCTTGCATGTGTATTATTTTATGTTGGTAAGACTGACAGACAACTATCTAAATGTATTTATGAACATGCAAGGGTTATTTTTTTTTAAAAAAGACATCACTAATGCTCTTACCTCTTAGCAAAGATGCTATGTATGATATCTTATAATTTTAAGATATATTTTTATAAGAGAGTGTGCCAATTAACCCTAGAGGAGGATCTTGGGAAATCTGGCTTGAATATGACGTGGTGATCTGGCAGCTTGGACTTAAAGCTATTGAACAAAAACAGGATTAAATGAAAATATAACAAAGTGTTCTTAAATTAAGATGAGTTAAATTGCAACAAACACTATTATTTTAATATTTTACACTTTTTTGGACTAATAACATCTTTGTCGTATATTATTACTACTGGTGGTTTAGTAAACTACTGTACAAATTTATATTACAAAGGAGTTGAAAAATATATAATATACCATTTTATATGTTTTTAAATTACATATTTTTAAATGCATTCATATATTTTTATGTGATATACATACACATTTTAAGTGTACATTTAATATACTGTAGAGTAGCAATATATATAAAGTTAATACTTTTAACCTATGTATTTTATTATATGTTGTGTTGTGAATTAACATTCATAAAATGTACTATATTTGTTCACTATTATGTATGTATCACATGATTTGAATGTCTTTAAATGCAAATTTCTCAAACATTCTGAACTAGAAACGTTATGTTTGTGCAACATGAAATTTATATATACTATATTTTGTATTATCCTGTTAAGTTTTGTACTATATTGAATTTTTTTTAATTTCATATCATTACTGTAGACTGAATACTGCTGTTTATAGTCAAAAGAATATAATTGTACTATTTTTTGGAGCTTTTCTCTTCAGGCCTCTGCTGAAAATGGGCTCCTTGCCCAGTCGGACTTTCCCGATTAACAAATGAAATAAATAAAATAAATGAATAAATTAAATTTGTTTAGTTTGGTTCTATAGAAGTGTGAGACTAAGTGGATGAAAACATTTAAATGACTTATTGTTTTTTGAATAAATTTGTATGTCTGTGAATAGTATTATTTTTGGACACATAATCTGTGCAATTCCTTGCTTGTTCATACGGGAATGTATCACTGGCAAAGCTGAAGATGACTTTCAAGTTAGAAGATCCTTTTGTGTATGGACTTCCCATTAGTTACCTCCTTAGCCACAACTGTGTCACAAGATAGATTTGATTCCACCCCCCAATTAAGACCCAGAAGGGATTTTTCTATTTGTCCTGCAGTACTTCTTGTGCCAACTGTTGAAGATTCAAAATTACATCTCTTTCACTCAATTTAAAGTGGACCCATAGGTATGGAGATGTATGAATGACTACATTTGAGGTTACAGGAAACAAAAAAATATTTAATGCACACTTTGTCGAGTGCATGCGTAGTCAATACTGAAAGTGAAGTATGCAGTATTGAATGTCAGATGACCAGAAGTGGGTGGTAACTGACTGCTAGTTTTGTCCTACTTTCTGTTTATGGTTTATGAAAGAGATTTATGATCTCTACCATCTTTTCTCCCCCTTCTTCTAACGTATGTCCATTCCTCACTTTTAATCTGTTTATTTCTTTCTCTTCTTTTACTTCAATTTGATCTCCATGCTTGTGCCCCCCCTCCATCTGTAGCCACCAAATTTTTCTCTTTTTGGTTCTTTCTTTTTTTCTGTTTTTGAAGCCTCCAATTCTCCCATTTCCTTCTCATTCTTAAGTTCTCCTACTCCAGATTTTGTTTCCTTTATGACTTGTCCATCTCGTTCTGCATTTGTTTTAACTCTTGTTCTCCTTCTAAGATTTTTGTCTCTGTATTTTCTATATTTATTTCCTTGCATCTTGCACGATTCATCTCTTTATAGCCTTGACTCCATCCCACCATTGGGTCTTCTGTTTTATTTTGCTTTTTTTTGTTTTTATTTTATCATTCTCTCTTTATTTCTTCCCTAACTCTCTGCTGTTGCTCTTCTGTGCCCTATTTTATGCATCCAGTTTCCATTGAGTTGGCTTTTTCTTCCTGTCTATCACATCTAACCTCCTTATCACTGGGTCATGATTTGATATTGACCTCTACAGTACTTCTATCCCCTTGCCCATCTATGCACTCCCATCTTACCATAAATCAGTCTAACTAATGTCTGTAGTATCTACTTTCTGGTGAAGTTGAACAGTCTAATATCTTCCTGTCTGTCTTTCCATATTTCTATCCAGCCACTTTTTTTTTCATTTCCTTCTTTGGGTCTCTAGCTTTGAGAATACTTTCTTCTTTATTCCCACCTTTCCTATATTAGTAGTTGCCCCCTATGTATTCTAACTGGTATCTGATTTCTGACTGCTCCCAAACTGTGCAGATTTTTTACAAAGCTGCTATTGTCCTTGTTTGGTGCCTAGATGTGTCCTATCTTTTAGCCTTTTCTGTCTTTTTTCCATCCCATAATATCCTTTCTCCATCACCATTTTTCCTTACTCTCTCTATCTTCCCTTATTAGTAACCTTTTCCTGAAAAAATGTCAACCCCTCTTTTTTATCTCCCCCATGTGATCTGTTACAGTTGATAGGTATTCTTTAGTAAGATTCCTTTCAGCTTGGTCTCTTGGATCAGGCACGTCAACTTCTTTACTTCTTCACCTTTTAATGATTCCCCTTCTTTTAATTGTTATTTTTTTTAGGTCATAATATTTAGCTAAGTTTCTTCCATTCCTACCTTCTCCTCTCTTGGGCTAGATGGCTAATTCTCTCTAACCATCCTTAGGTATCATGGTACCTCAGTTGATGCATGTTTGTAGCCTCTTGCCCATTTCATCTTTCCTTTTTTTCCTGTTTTCCTTTATTATTTTTTTGTTTGTTTCTTCCTTTTTGTAGTCTCTAGCTTAATACCTCTCAACTGTCCATATTTTTACAGAATGCACACATTTTTGTTTCATAGTTTTGGTCTGTTTATCATAAAAATTGTGGTTTACGTACAAATCAGTGAGGAGTAAAGTCACAGAATAATGGTATACATTTGAGTTTCAGACTTCATATCCTTTTGAAAATGCATGCTAACACAAACGCTAACACAAATCCTGGTATGCTGGCAACTTTTTAAGTTCATATGAGCAATATTTAAAATCTGTCCTTATTTTTGGGCCTTTGCCACCCTGTTAATTTAGGCTTTGTCCAGATTTCTTGTGCTAAGAGGTTGAGAGGTATGTATAGTTTCATTGTCCCTTGCTTTTTGCATTTATGAGATATTTCTCTTTGTTATCTGCTTCCTTCTTCCCCTGTCCTCATATTTATGCCTGTCTCTCATGGTCCCTTGCTGTACCCCTGTTCCTGTCAGTATTTGGGGCTCATTTTATATGACTTCACTCGTTATGCAATGGTGCTCTTACTTAACCCTTCCGTAGTCCTTGGTGTCCCCATGATTTTATGTCTATATAATGGCACAGTTGCTGATCTCTCTATAAGCCATGTTCTTGTTGAATGCATTTTGTCCTCTTTTCCTGTCAGTCATTTTTTAGCTAATTGTCTTAGTTATTGTATTCTTGCTGCTATTCCATGTGCTTCCTTAATTTCCTTGCTTGTTAGATCTTCTCCTAGCTGTACCCTTGTCTGCATTTCCTGTTATATCCATCTCTTCCTGTCACCTAATATGCTGCATCTGTCTGAATGGTGATACATGTCAACTACTGTGTGATGTTGTTATGGCATACGCTTTTGCTTCACCAAGCTCTCTTGCTTCTTCTCCTGCAGAGTGGGCACCAAAGCTGTATATGTTCCTGGCTTTCCCCCTTGGTTTGCTTATTTTGCCTTCACTTCTGCTGTGGTTTGGGTTGCTGCTTCCAAAATTAAAGCTGCTTGATCTACATCAGTGTCTTTACATTTGTCCTGACTTGCAGATTTTTCCTTTTACCTTCATTTTTTTTCTTCCTGTTGTTGCCCTAGCCTGGTGTCTCTCTGATGTACACTGCAGATCCCTATCATCAGCTGAACTTACACAACCCAATGCATCTCTCGCATACAAAGCTCATAACTTCTTTGCTCAAGAACTTGGGACACAGCCAAAAAATAATGGGAGACAAAGGCCTTCTATCATGGATATTTTATAAATATTATTCAAATTCACTAAAAATTCAACAGTATAAATATTTTTACATCAACATTGATTTAAAGAATAGTAAGTATGAAATAGCATATTTATAGCATTATTGATTGATGCTAATTTTCAGTGCGTTACTAGAAAATCAAACGTTTTACTAAGTATAAGTCAAGGTATGAGGCAAAATCAGAGACAGTTTCTTGCACAAGGACAGAATTTTTAAACTGGATTTAAGAAATTATATACATGCTACTCAGTCTCCATTAAAAATAAAAATACTGAAGTTTATACATCTACCTTACTGCACATTAAGAGAGTTATTGAGGGGGCTGCAGAACTGGCTGTGGACCCACGCTATTAGTGTTAAACTAATGAGACAGTATCTTGTATAATTAACAGTCTTTGTTTACATTTCCTATTGTTTGTTTACCTCCTGGATCTTCTCTACATGCAGCTCATTCAGGATGTTTTGTGGCAGTCATCTTGTTTTGCCATTTAGAGCAGCACGTTTGGGTATGTGTGTCTTGAGTTCAAACAGCCCAGAGTAAAGCGCACCAGTGGGTTAACTATCAAAGAACACATTTATAAAGAGAGGTAAGTAACACATAAAAGAGAAAAGGAAAATAAATGTAATGCATTCTTCTATGCCTCCTCTGGCACATGTTAGATTTAATCAAATTTCTGTTGCTTCACGTGTTGGGTAAATTAATTATTTACATTGATTCCTCCTTTGATGGGTTTGTATGCCAGATTCACCCAGTCAACCTTGTCTTTGCTGAAGAGCATGGCAGTCCTACTACTGGGTTGATCCGGGCATTCATGCCTTTCATTATCCCTGTTACAGCTGCCGCTTCTGCTATGTTGCTTGCTGTTTGCGTGTTTCTGGAGTTCCTCCCATTGCTCTTGCATCTGCTGGTACTGTAACATCCAATTTGGTTACTTTCGTTCTGAAATTTCATTTTTTCTTTTTTCATAGGATCATAGGAGGTTACTAGGCTATTGGCCCTGAAGCCTTTATAAGCCTAGCCAAGAGGTTAGCCCATGTTTAGACAAATCAGCATGCAGTGCCCCTGTCCAGCAGGGACATGGTGGAATCCCAGGGGTATATTTTCTGTTTCCCATCCAGTTAACCAGGCTGTGCTTAAAATGGGGTAAAGAGGTACTCTGCTTGATGTGGAGAGGGAGTCTATTCCATAGATGGGGGAGTCTATGGGACACAAATCTGTCTCAACAACAAGACTTGTTGATGTCACAGACCAGTTTGAGGCCATGTGTGGGCGTTACTCGAGTGGAACTTGACTTGTGGATATGCAGCAGTCCCATCAAGGTGGGGTCTGTGAATGCCTTGTATGCCAGACAGAGGTCACCTCTGAGGAGTCTGTATGAAACCGGGTAGTGGGATAGGGCTTTTAGCTTATCTTTGTATGGTGGATGTTTGAGGCCCTGGATTCTCCTGGTGAGGAACCTCTGTGGTCTCTCCAGTTGCTGCATGTGCTTTGTGAGGTACATGCTGAAAGGGGTGTTGTACTTGATAATGGACCTTATAAGGGAAGACTACAGGGATGTTATAACCTCCTTGTCCCTGGATGAGATACCCTTACTTATGAGGTGGGCCATGTAGAAGGCTTTCCATATAATGGAAGCAACATGATGGTCAAAAGTCAAGTTGCTATCAACCTGGGTGCCCAAATCCCTCACGACCGGCTTAGGTCATTGTTATTAATGTGGTAATTTGTGGGGACATCACTCTTTCCAAAGGGGATGATGATGCATTTTTGGTATTCAGCTTGAGGCCATGTTTCTGGCACCAGTCATTTGTCTGAGTGAGATCGTCTTGGAGGATGTCCACATCACTAGGGGAATTGATAACAGCACCCAGCTTGCAGTCATCTGCAAACTTGGTCAGCCATAGCCCACTGGTTTTGGCCTGCACCTCAGAAGAGTATATCCCAAATAACAGAGGCCCCAAGACTGAACCCTGGGGTACACCACTTGTTATAGGCCTACTGCTTGAGGTGGCTTACCCTATTTTGACTATGTGGGTTCTATCAGTGAGCCAGTTTTCTACCCATCTGGTAACATATGGATTGATGATTTGTTGAGAGAGTTTATCTAGTATGCTTGAGTGGGGAATAGTGTCAAAGGCTTTGGCCAGGTCTAGGTAGACGGTGTGCACTGTCTTCCCCTCATCCATGGCTTTGGTGACTGCCTCAAAGAAGTCGGCCAAATTTGGCAGACATGACAACCCCTTGACATAGCCAAACTGTGTGGGATCAAGTGTTTGGAGGTTGCCAATGTCCTTGTTGATGAGGTCCATGACAATCCATTCCATGGCCTTGCAGATCAGGTTAGTTAGGCTGATGGGTCTATAATTTCCCGGATCAGTGGACACTCCACCTTTGTGTATAGGGATGACAGTGGCTGCCCTCCACTCAGCTGGGATGAAGTCAGTGCCCAGGCTTTGGTAGAATAGAGTGCCTAGTGGTGCTGCAAGTTCCTGCCTGAGTTCACGTAGGATGCAGCCTGGGATGTTATCGGATCCCATGGAGGCTGTATTTTTTTGCTTTGAGAGAGCAGCAAAGATCTGTTCTGTAGATATAAGGGGAAGGGGTCAGGTACTGGGGATGTCCTTATTTACTGATGGGGGGACAGAGGGGTAAAGTTTTTGCTGAATCTGTCAGACAGCAAGTTTTTCATATCTATGGCATTTGTATATGTGGTGTCCTTGACCATCAGTTCTGAACAGATCTTCCTTTGAGGTTGTGGATATATGCGAAGAAGGCCTTATGATTGTCTGTAGTAGATGTGACCAATTTGGACTCGGAGTTTGCTTTGGAGGATTTCACTAGTGCTCTTATTTGCTTGTTCAGGCTAAGGAGACATTGCTTCCAACTGGGCACCTGCTCCTTCTTGGTCCTGGACAGCATTTTTTTTTCTTTTGTTATAGAGTTTATTTATTGTAGATGTCCACCAGACAGGTTTGCTCTTCCTTGCAGAGGATGATTTAGTCCTGATGGGTATGCCCGATTCCATGAATGTATATAAATGCTCGTATAGTGCTTTGGTGTAGTTTTGGATATTAGTTCCAGTTCCTACAGAGGGGGAGGGGGCTGTGAAGCTGTTTATACTATCCCTCTGGAGGCTGTAATCAGCTTTGGAAAAGTTTTTATGTCTGAGCCTTGCTAGAGGGGGGGTTGGGGAGATGGTGACTTTGAAAGTGACTGCTTTGTGGTTGGATCTTACCAAGGAGGATAATATTATAGGGATGCTGCAGTGGTTACTCATGTTGGTTAATACCAAGTCGAAGATATTACCACCCCTTGTGGGGGTATCGACCAGCTGTTCCAAGGCATTTTCATTGACAAAATCAAAGAATCTCTGGGCATTTGTGCTCTGGCATGAGTAGTTCTTCCAGACTATATTTGGGAAGTTAAAGTCACCCAGGATCAGGTTAAATGGTTGAGTCTTGATAGATTCGAACAGGTCAAAATACTCAGATTGGGCATCTTGAGTCGGATTTGGGGGCTGGTATCTAGCTATGATTTGAATAGGGGTCTTGTCAATGGCTACCTGCGTCTGAAGTGTCTCCTGTGCATCATACTGTTTGACCAGTTTGGAGGTGTGTATGTCTTTAATGTATATTGACACTCCACCTCCTTTGGCTTTACTGCCCATGGGTTGGGGTCTGAATGTATGATAGGATGAGTAACCAGGTAAGGTTGGGGTGCTGTCTACAGCTTTGAACCAGGTTTCTGTGACTGCACCGATGCCATAATTTTCCAGGGTGAGGAAGGCTTGCAATGAGTGCAGTTTCATGTTTAGACTCCTAGCATTTAGCAGCATGACCTTTAATTTGTGTTTTGTTGACATTTTTATATTAGTAGTTTTAACCTCATCACTTTTCTTAAAAAAGTCAGTATAGGAGAGGCAAGAGCCTTTGTCAGAAGCCTGAAGCCCAGGTGAGATAGATGCAGACCATCTCTGGCAAAGCATTGTGGTCTGTCGATCATATCTTCCCAGACTGTCACGTATTGGATCCCCCTGGAATGACACCAGAAACTAAGCCAATTGTTAAAGTCAATCATTTTCTGTTTGTATTGAGGCCTCATTCTGGGTGATGGCAGAATGCTGTTTAAGGCTAGGGACATACCTGCCTGGGACACATAATCAGTGAGCTCAATCATGTCTCTCTTTATATAGTCCAAAGTAGTACATCTCAAGTCATTCACATCAACATGGTATATGACAGAGTCATAACAGTGCCTGTTGTTGAGAGACTTGAGTGCGTGTGTGATATGGTGGATTCTGGCACCTGACAGACAACTAACCGTGACTTTCTCCTTATCCAGCCTGGTGAGAGGCACATCTGTGTGTCTCACAGTGGAGTCCATTATGACTAATATGTTGGGTTTATGGTGAAGCCTTAGTGGTTGTGAGGCACAGGTGTGTGGAGTATCCATGGTATGTTGTGTGGAGGGCTGTGGAGATCGTGTGTGTTTTTGCCTCAGAGGTCTCCTTTGTCTGGGTATGTTTGTGTGGAGGACCTCCGCATATGTAGGTATGTGTTGTGTAGGTGTGGATGATATTTGAAGTGTAGTGATAGTGCTGACAACCTTTTCAGTGCCAGATATGCTAGCTTGAGTGGGAGAGAGCTTGGACTCTAGGTTCCTAATGTAATTGCATCTCTCACAAATTGTGTTTCTACGTGGTAGTAGTAGATGGTTGTCTGTGTACATGAGGCAGTTGCTACACTGTCTCAGCATGCCCATATCAACCAGACTGGCAGGAGAAACTGTAGGAAATTGTCCCTCTATGTTTGTCAGAATCTAAGGGAGAAAGGCCAGGGAGAGCTAAGAGGTCGACCTAAAGCCCAAGTACTTAAAAACCAAAACTAAGAGCTTAGAATAACACTTAAGAATAACACTTAACAATTTAGACATGCTATAAACAAGCAGTAATAAATGCAACAGGACAGATGCAGTGGAACACTTTAGGGAACAGGCAGCAAGCTGCAGGAAGAACCAAAGCAAGATGAAGTAAGAGAGTAATAGGAAGAAACACAAATTAGAAAAATATAAGCAGCTAAATATATTTTTTTTTTAAGTAAAAAGAGATAGAGCAGGAACAGAAAATAATTCAAGGTTAAGGGACTAAGGGGTTTGGCCTTCCCAAAAGATCTTTGTATTAGGTACAATGGGCTAATGAGATGGGACTGGGAGGAGTGTCCCAGATCAAATTTAGAGAGGGGGGGGGGCAACTGCAATAGTCATCAACTTTAAAAATAGAACATCAGTAGGGTAGGAGGGTGGGACAAAAAAGGTTTCAGCAGAGATCAGAATGCAATGCCAGCAAATATATACATACTTCAGTTAAGCAAAAATAAGACAGTGCAGAACTGAAGACAGTGCAGAACTATGAGCAGTTAAAGTGCCAAAAATATACTTATCAGCATAGCTCTATATTTCCAGATTGTTTGAGAACCACTCTCAGTCAGAACAGTAGGAGATTCTAGCAATGGTATGCAGGGGTTTACAAAAAGGGAATATTTTTATACTAGCAAGCCTTGAGACAATCAGATAACACAAAAGCTGTTAGATCAGCTTTACCTACTTTAAGAAAAAGCAGCAACAGGGTGTAAAAAGTATATCATCTTTCATTCTTTGTGGCTCCAGCCATCCTTCGGCTGATTTAATCTGCAATGTTACTGCAGTCCTCCCTTGGGGAAATGTCTGAAGGGGACTCCTTCCAACATATTAGAAGAGCATCTTTCCTGAGTTTTGCTGGAGGTCTTGCATTTCTTTTTATCTCCTCTGTTTATTTGCAGTTTGGTGATCTGTCTTTTCTGATGAGTGGGTCTGTACCCCATCTTCTGATGAGTTGGAACATTTCCTTTTATACAAAGTGTTTGCATCCATTTCCCATATGTCTTCATTTGATCTTTGTGTCTTTCTTAATTCTCTGTCCATCTTTAACAACTCCCGTGCCCTCTGTGAAGCTGTTTAGGCTGGTTCAGTGCCCTGGAATGCTTATCACCTGTTTTGCTGGGAATTGGAACCTGAAGTTCACTGCATTTTTCTTAGTTCATCTCTAATTATGTTGCATTCTTGCCTTTGGTGGTAGAGTCTAGCTAAGTGGTCTGCAGTGAATGTGATTTCCCCGCCTTATGATCCTATTAGCTATGCTTTCCTAGCATTCCTGAGAATCTATTATTTTGCTGTGTAGGAGTAAAGTTTACACAGCACATCTTAGCTGTCCTTTTCTCTGGAATGCAGATTTTCCCAATTCTTTATATTTTATCCACGTCCAGGTCCAGGGTTTCCTTGGGTATCATAAGTGTTTTTATCAGAGTATGGAAAAAAAAAACTTTTCACCTAGAATTTTATCATTGACTCTAGTTATTAAATGGTTTTGCCTTCTTGATCTGTTCTTCTGCAAATCCTTCTCATTTTCAGCTTTTCTACCTCATTCGCCACAATTTTATTTATCTTTCCATGGACCTTGGCAGTTGGTTATATGTAAATTTTGTGTTTTTATTTTCTTTGCATTTTGTTGCTCTTCCCATTTTCCCTCACTGTTCTGCTACTGAGCCTCTATTGTTTCCCTTAAGGAACATGCATCCTTTGAGCCTTTCTGCTCCATCTGGATCAGAATTTCTATATCTGCTTGCTATGGTCCTCTCTTTTGTTGTTCGATCGTTATCCCTGTTTTGTATATTGTTTCCTTTTTTATTTCACTTCTGTTTCAACTTGTCTGAATTGTTTTGTTTTGTTTTTTTAAGATATTCTTCTTAGGCCTGGCTAGATTTAAGTAGCCATCTTGGTTGGTTCCTTCCAGGAAGAAAGGTTACTTGACTGCCCCACTAACTGAATATATGATTGATATTACTGAGGTGAACAGATGGCCCTCTCTCTCTGTCTCTCTCTCTCTCTCACTTTCTCTCTCTCTCTCTCTGGAATACACAAAATGTATTCAAACTCTGTCTAGAACCATACTAGGAACTAGGAAAAAAAACTTTGTGAGATACTGCTGTGACATGCATTTGCAGTCACTAGGCAAAACAAATGAATTAAGAACAGACACATGGGTCTGGTGGGTTAAACTTTGTCATTTTTATTTTTAATTATTTATCCTTTGTTGACAAGCTTAGTCCAGCTAGGCTAGTGGCCACTTTTTAGATGAAACCAGAGATGATATTTATACTGCTAGGGGAAATTGGGCCAGGGCATTGGAGAAACTCCTCTCCTCTTTTTGATAGGTGCTGTGAGATATTTGCCATCAACCTAAGCTATCACTGACTCAAGCAGATAGGAACTTGGATTAATATCTCATTCAAAGGGTGGTACACTCAGGACTGCAGCATTCCCAATGCTACACTATAGTGTCAGCAATCCAATTATTTTGACTGGGAAATTAAATCAAAGTCTATGGAGTGTCAGAAGTAAGTCTGTATTTTTTACAATAAACAGCATAAATCTAGTAAAACAAGGACTTCGCAAGGTAAAACACTGGTTTTCAGTAAAGGCATTCAGCACTAAGCATTTTTGATAACTTGGTGTGGTATGGCTCAGTTTAGGAGCATGTGTGAAGGTGTATTTTTGTTTTCATTAATCAAGAAAGCCTAATTTCTGACACCATGTCAAAAGATGTTATAAAATACATACTTTTTCTGTTAAGCGACATCTTGGAAATGTTAGAATTTTGCATAAGTTTTGTTAAGCAGAAAACTTTATTACAAATAACATGGCAGTTCAACATAATGATGCCACTCTTTCAGCATCTCATACCAACCTGACTACAGTTCAGGATGTGTAATGCATTATGGTACAGAATGGTTCTTAAAAGGAGAATACCATTGTCAAAACTCTGCCTTAATATTTAACAGACTACTGAAAAGTGGGTACCTACAACTAATGTCACGAAAAGCAGTCATGGCTTCTACAGTATTTGTAAAAAGGAATATAGGAACATACTAGGCAAGCAAATCCAGAGAACATAAGATGCCTAGCCATGTACACCTTTAAGCAGACCAACTTAAAAGTTCTTGCCACACCTTTCAAGCACTTAACAGTCCTCCCCTCCAAAATTATGCAGGGCTGTACATGGTAACCCTGGTGTAAAATTTGTGTCTCCCCACCCCATCATTAAGACTAGCCTTAAAGGTAGCCAAAGTGTCTGACCAGTAGTAAGTAGTAACTTATTCCATAAGCTAGGAATACAGTGAGTTAGGAACTTACTCTCCAGTGAGTCTTTTTTAGTTCTTGGTGTACATTTAAATCCTTAATGTGGGTGTTTATTGAGACACTTTTTTTTGGAAGAAATAGGAGGTCAAATAGATTTGGGTCTTTCATGGCTCCGAAAGTGAGACACAGGCCATCCTGCAGCAATATGTAGGCTATTGAGTATAAGGAGAGTTATGTTAGTCTATTGGGATAGTTGAAGGAACTTTCATTTTCTTGTTTAGAAAGCTTTAGGGCCTTTCCAGTTGAGCAATGTACTTAGATTTTGTACATATCAAAGGAGGCACTGTTTCAAAGATGATGTATCTGATAAGGGAAGAGTACAGTAGTAGAATGACTTCTTTGGATCTTGAAAATATCATTAGAAATTAACAGTTACACAATATGTGTGCCTTAAAGTGATTACTTAATAGAACACAGATAGACATAAATCCAGATGTTTTGACCAGTGTTGACTTATTATTTCCATTATAACGAGCTTTTAGGTACGCAATAGATATTTATCTAACTCATTTCATCATGCCTGTTTAATTTCATGTGTGTTAGCTGTGAAGAACTCCATTTCTCCTCTAAAGCATACAAACAGTAATAAAATCCACCTTGTTGTGGTTAATTAATAACCTTATCAGTTCAAAACCAGTCCGGTCGAATAATTTTAAAAGATTGAAATGCAGTTCAGACCCTTTAACAAGTCCATTGGGATACTTCTATATTCTCAAGCCTTTTGGAACTTGGTTTACCTCTAGGCATTTAGATAAATATATGTTCTCCAGTTATAACTTTTTATATTACAGTAATTTCTTCCCAAAAAAGCCAGCTGTGAGAGTACAGTACTTGGTTTATCTCTGGTAAAACCAGATGTGAAAACAAAACATTTCCCTATCCAGTTGTTTCAGTGTAAGCCATCAGTTGCAATGTCACCATTGTTTCCTCCATGGGCTGCCATTGATAAGTTCGGTGTACACTGAGTCAGAGGCAAACTAAGAGAATTGTTTATACTTCCCACTCTGCCAACAGCCAAACAATCCAAAATTCAGCAAAATATGAATACAATTGAGAAGCTGTCAGTTGTTGATAACATCTTATCGTCTTATACAGACATATTAAAATAAATGCAGGACACAAATTTGTATTTTTTTATACTGGATCAAATCAGTCTGGACCTAAGGGGCAGTTTTATGGAAGAATTTATTGAGAGCCACGAATTGTGGTGGCAATTATTTCACAATGCCACAAGATTTCCAGGGTTGAATGAAATGTGTTCTATTAATTGTATTTTGAAACTAAGACATTATGTTATTTATTTATTTTTTTTATGTTGATTGCATAAAGTGCTTTTAACATTGGCAGCAGAGGATGAATGTTAAGTAATGATGTTATTTTTCACACTTGTGGTGCTTTAATGTGACTTAAAAGATGTAAACTAAAAGAACAATTGTGACTGGCTGTAATGATGCAGTGATCTTGTGCACAGATTTTAAAATGAAGAAATAGTAAGTTTTTTACTATTCTGATGAAGTTCCTTCAAAGTGGGAATGAAAGCACTTAACTTTTATTAAAGATTTTTGTTTGCTATTGGTGTGGATCCTTGGCTCTGGCTCTTACCACAACAAGGTGGATTTTATTAAATACTTAACACTGAAAGTGTGATAAGAGACCTTGGGACACAGGTGGCTAGTAGTCTCTCCTTTGATAATCACATTGCCACAGTAGTCAGGAAATCCTTCTATGTGGCACACCTCATCACAGAAGGTTTCTCATCCAGGAAAAAAGAGGACATTGTTCCCCTCTACTCATCACTCATTAGACCCATTATAGAGTACAATGCCCCTTTTGGTATGTACCTCACAAGACATCTACAACAACTGGAAAGGCCACAGAAATACCTCTCAAAGAGGATTACTGGCCTCAAACAGATGTCCTACGCAGACCGTCTCAAAAAAACTCCAGCTTTATTCTGTCGCATATTGCCTACTCAGAGGTGATCTCTGCCTAACATACAAAGCTATGTCAAACCCAGAGCTGTTGGGCATGTTCCACGTAAAGAAATCCCAATCCCTCCGAGCTACATGCTCTAGGGACCTAAACCTTGTCACCACAATAAACAGAACATGCTGGAGGGATAGATTCCTATCTCAGAGACTTCTTATACTCTGAAACAAACTACCTATCTATATCAAACAAAGCTCCTCATTAGCACTCTTCAAGAAAAATCTTGATGATTGGATGGGAAATAGGAAATTCACCCCGGGGTCACTTCTGTGGCTCTGCTTGACAGGGGCACAGGAAAATAAATTTCTTGGGTGGCAAAAGCCAGGGTACCATTTGGCTAGGCTTATATAGGCCCTAGGGCCAATAGCCTAGTACCTACCTATGAACAAAGAACTTGGATCTGAGGCAGGCAAAGCGCAATTCTGGGTTGTCTAATGCATAAGGAAAAGAATAAGACGTGGAGTACACTAAAAATAGTTTTTCTTTCATTTTTAGTATATCTTTCATTATATTGCATGTTGGTATAATAACCTAATATTTATGAAAAAAAGTCAATATAGTATAAGTTATGCTACATGATCTGAATGTTTTCCAAACCAGTCACTTCAGTAAATGTCCCAGCGTTTCAGTAGGATTCATGTTGGTTCACACAAATAGATTTCAGGGACTGTCAATACCACAAAACTAAATTGCCAAAAACTACCTTTAGCTAACCTTAAGCTATATTTTTGATGCGGGACAAGCCTCCCATGCACCCAACATGTGGACAACCCCCACACCTCCCAGACGTATATACCAGCTTCATGGCTGCAAAACTTTGGGGGAACGTGTCAAGTCCATTGTTGATAAAAGTGGTTTTGAGAAAAATTACTTGAGGTAGCACTGGCACTTGCTGAAACTGTCTTCATACATCTGTCTAGCTCCCTTTCAACATGGGAGATGCCTAATATATGTGGCTTTTTGGCTATGCAAAACACATATGGAATGGCATTCATCAATTACTGGTTACTTACAGCATGAAGCCCAGGTCAGATGCCTGAAATATACCTTCCAGAACTGTTTTGTTGTTTAGAAAACTGGTATGTTCGTCTTCAAATGTTTCAACTGAGGTGGTATAAATATTTATAAAGTATAAACAATCTGTTAGTATAATTCTATATGTTAATCTGTTTTCAACCATGAAACATTTTAAACATAAAAAAAGAAAGCTGGCTTGTTATGTTGCATGGGAAGTGATAAAAATGATCCCCGGGATTCATGAACCTTGCGCCAGGCGCCAGCATAGCATCGGCGTTATAACGCCAAATATGGCTGCTGAGCGATTCAGGTATGAATCAATTCCACGTGCACTACCGGCGTGCGCCGGACCTGTTCCGCCCCCGGCGTAGGTATGCAAAACACACTGTGTGCGGTATTGCACCATGCAAATGAAGGCAAATAGCGATCCACGAAGTGGCGCAGGCGAAGGTAGACGGCAATGTAAACCAAAAAAAACGGTTTACATTTACCCAAACATGACCGAGGAGTAACGGAAGGCTGTCAAAGTCAGGTATCAGACAGGTGCAATATGCCAATGGGGAAAGGCACCGAGAATGTCCAAAGAAAATATGCACAAAATGTAAAAAATGACATAAATGGCATGTACGTAGAAAGCACAGCAGAACCCCCGGATATGTGCACAGAAGTTGCAAAGCAATGAAATAATATGACAATGTCCTAAAAGAGCAGTATAACACATATCAGCTGCACAGCCACCACACACCATAGTATGTATGTAAAGCCTCAACCCCAGCGCAAGGGTTGTCAAGGAGTGGTGGCAGTTTCGGCGCCGTAACCATGTATTAGCAGTCAATTCCATGCAAATGAGGCAGATAATAGTGAATCGCAAAAACGGCGCCGGTGTAAGGATGGAGCAAACGGCGTAGCGGTAGTACACCGAGGAGTGGCCACACGGGATACATGTCAATCTCAGAGGGGTGTGCCACTGTAGGAGGAAGCACATTGGAGGCCAGCAAACATGGGCTGTACAATGCACATCACAGCAGCAGGACCGGCGTGTGAGGAAATAGATGCGCTGAGAGTACATAATGCGCGCACAGATGCATGTGCACGAGGATGACTACGAACCCCAAGCCAGTCATGTGACGGCCTCCCCATCAACAAACACGGATATAGGAAGGTAATGCGGAGAATATGAGGAAATGCAGAAGCAGTGTAATTGGAGCCGTAATGAGCAATCAACACCAATCAATCCAGGAAGGGCAAACGGCGGCAGCTGACAACTCTGCATGCAGACCCCTGCATAACGGGAAAGGGGAGGCATATGAATGCAAAGATAGTAGGGGATGTAGTAGAAATGCAAAGAGCAAAGAACCGAAATAGCACAGCCAAGTACAGAGGTAGCATAACTGCGGCTGCAGATAAAATGCATCATATGCCATGTGCCTGCAGGATGCAGTAATGTAAGATGCAAAGCTAAGGCAATGCAGGCAACTGTAATGTAACACTAAAGGCAATATTGTTGCAGTTGCAACCGTAAAACACCGAAAATAATCCATGGATACGGCTGCACAGACACACCCAATGACATCACCGGGTATACAGCACAACAGTATAAAGTGTGAATGCACACAACACACAACGCGATTTCCCAAATGCCGCACCGTAGGGTGTAAACACACAGGGAACTTTTAATATGTATATGCTGGGTGCCGCCGTGGCCGTGATGCATAGGTATGTGGCAGAGACAGACGGAGTTGCGGAGGATGGTGCCGCCAACTACCGTACGCCTCACAGGAGAAGGAGAGTGTTCAGACCAAGGGTGACCTACCAGGGGCTGCAAGACCTGGAGATAGTAGAGCGCTACAGGGTGGACAGGGACACGTTACAGCAAATAGTGGAGCTGTGCCGGCCACGCCTGAGAACAAGAGACAACAGAGGGGAGCCCATCCCGGTGGACACAAAGGTATGTGTGAGCTTGCGAATACTGGCTACAGGTACCTTTCAAAGGCCAACCGGGGATATAATGGGCATCTCACAGGCATCAGCATCCAGGGTACTACACCAGTTCCTGGATGCCATGTTACGACATGCCCATGAGTATATAAACTTCCCCAGATCTCAGGAGGAGTTGGCTAGCAATATGCGCCACTTCCACCGTGTGGCACAATACCCGGAGGTACTGGGTGCGATAGACTGTACGCACATAGAAATCAAGTCACCACCCAGGGAGCAGGGTAGACGCTACATAAACCGCAAGGGATACCCCTCCATCAATTGCCAGGTCATGTGCAATGCGCAGGGCATTATCATGGATGTGTGTGCTGGCAGCCCTGGAAGCTACCACGACTCCCATATCTGGCATGCCTCACAGCTGTATCAGGTATTCGCCAGGGGGGACATCACACAAGGTCACCTTGTGGGTGATGCTGGCTACGCACTGGAGCCGTGGTTGATGACACCCATCAGAAATGCACACACACACATGCAAGAACGCCATAATGAGGCACACGCACAAACTAGAATAATCATAGAGCATGTGTTTGGGATGTTGAAATCACGGTTCCGGTGCTTGGATACATCCGGTGGAGCCTTGCAGTACTCTCCAGGCACATGTGCCCACATATTCATAGTATGTTGTATGCTACACAATATGATTCTGCGGAAACAGCTGCTGCAAGGACATAATGGTGGAGGGCCACCAAGCCCGCCACAACTGCCAGGGCAAGCACAGGCACAGGGCGTTCAGCGCCATGAACACGCTGTGCCAGCCCCAGTAGGTAGACGGAGGCGTACCCAATATGCCTACGCCCTGGCAAAGAGGGAACGCATAGCACATACTTTGACAGTGTAGGCCCCATGGACTGACACCTCCTTACCTGCACACACAGTGAAATGGACGCCACACAAACATGTCCGCCCGTAATGTGTACCGTATGTGCGGACCTATGTGTGACTCCAACAAAGGCACCGCCCAAACACTGCACACCCAATAGCCAGCAGAGCATGGAACGCCAACACCTCACCGCACGCCGGTTATACAGCACACGGCGTAGACGTATGCTGCCACTATCGCCGCAAGTTGACCACATATGTACTTATGTGCATACACAGATATGGAAATAGATATCAGTACACATGTAGAAATATATGTACGCATACACAGATATAAAGTACAACAGGTTAATATGGAACCCAGGGATGCAAGTTCACAGATAAGTAAGATGCGAAATCTCCACATAGTAAACATAGTGACCGACAACCCGATCATCCGGGAGGGTGGGCAGAGCAGGTAACGCCAGCCATGGAAATGTCAACCTGCATCAATACATATCCGCGTGTCGGGATGATCACCAGTCCACGGTACAGTAACGGGATATGTCCGTGTCATATCCACAGGATATGAGTGCGGAGGTACACGCCGCCGCCGGCGATGCGGCCAACGTAGGTATTGTGTGCAACCGTCGGTGCGAAAGCGGCAAGCATACCAGTGAAGTGTACGTCATTATGAGGAATGTACCTCATTTGGGGTCTAAAACAGTTCATGTTCCTCGCAGTTCCTGAAAGTTTCACATTGAAAATGTCTGTCAAACATCCATTGTTAGGAATGTATTTAAATGACATCCTGGTAAATAGAAATGAATCATAGTAATTCATTAAAGGTTCTTCATTGTAAGTAAATCAGCATATTTTAACCATCCTATGACCCTCTTAGCTGAAGTTGTTAGTAAGCCATTAGTATGTGTTCCACATTTTGCCCATTTGTTACACATTATGAAGGTGTGTGTTCCTCATCTTGGAAATGGAAGGTTGAGAGCTACGGCAGGAATATGTGTATGTGTGAGGTGAGTTTGTCGTGTCTTCCGCTGCGTGTGTGTAATGTGTGTGCCACTGTAAATTGTGTATGTAGGTGACATGTCACAGGTGGAGTGGAATAGCATGCGTAGGCATACAGTACAGGAACCATAGGCGTATGTATAGCAGTGCCCACAAAGTAGTATTGACAGCCCCTCAGTGGCTAGGTGCGTGGCGACGTAAAACGATGCTAAGCGGAAATGTCCCAGAATGTACCACAGGACCATAGCCAACAGGAGACGCAAAGGACGCATGTACAAACTATGACCGCATGTATGGCGGCCATATGGTAGACTTAACAAGACATGTCGGCAACGTTACACAGCATCAGGCATGTACGGCGAAGATACGCTTGTGTCATCCCGGCACCGATCGTGGCCACGTACCGACACGTAAATACCGCAGTGTGTTCCACGACTGTTAAGTAAGCAAGCGCCACACGAATAGGAGGCAACTGGTAGCATACAGGCCGTTCCAAGTACAGGACCACAATCACCGTAACTATCAGTGATAAAATGCCAATGGATAGTAGGCACGTACGAACATCCGCCGATATATAGCCGATGTGAAGGAGGAATACGTGCAGGAAGCACACATGCAGGTGATACGGACACCACACGACATCAACAAAACAAACACTCCCAGAACAACAGACAGGTAACCTGCAGCTCCCCAAGCAGGGATGGAGCACACACACAAGCATATCGTGTATGTATAAATGCAAGACCAACACCCCGTACCCGTCACCCACATCCGCAGATATACCCCATCGCACATATCAAAGGGTTACCAGCCGAAACCATAGCAAACACATACAGGCAGTCAATGACAGCGGCATACCCGCAACAAGCCGCGTGGGAAACACTAGCAGCAGCCGATGCTTCCCTGCATCCGTTGTGTACAGGGATATAACAGCTATGTTACACATCTAAATGCACAACGCCATCGACAGACGCCGCCAGGACACGGACACCCACATGTCGAACAAAATATCATACCCAACACACACAATCTACGGCTAACAACACAGCGATATGTACCCGACACCACACATAGCGGATGTAGTCACACAAACATGATACAATACATACCATCCCCACGAAGGTAGTGCAAATGACCAACGGCCACACGAGGAATGAACCATGGCCTAGTTTAGCGCGTAACGTACGAATGGAGGAGGATCACCGGTGATATGCGCATAAGTACACACCGAGGAACAGCTATTGGCGTGATGAACCCACATGCCTCAGGTGACGACGAATAAAAGGAGGACTCCCTGGATATTCAAACCGTATGTTCATACTGAACACATACTGAATCCAAAGCAGGCAAGCAAGCAAGCAAGCAAGCAAGCAGAAGATATTTACGCATACAGAAGCAAAGGCCGGAAAGGTATGTTGAACCCACGATATGTACTGTTGTGTAACGCATGATACGTATGACGAATCTGCACTGTATGTGAACGATGTGTGTAAGTAAAGATACCTGTCCATCAGGCAGACAGTGGTGAAAGGTGATTATGTAATGCTAAGCCGCGGAGCATACCAACGTCTGTGGACAACGTGTGCACAGCAGTGGGACAACATGTACACAGCCGGGATAACCCAAGGTCCCCAATAGGGATTTCAAACACAGAACAATGACACCACCCACGCTGATGCTGTCAGTGGATATCGAACAATGAAGTGCCACAGCAGGATAGGACATGTATGTATAGTGTCACAGCACGCATGTGCATGGGCATATACCGTCGATGCCATACGGAATGTGCGCACGACGTGCACGTATCCCTCGCAGTAGGGGTGACGATGTCAATTATGTGTAATGCAAAGCTGTCATGATGGATATGTTCAGAAATCATAGACAGTATCACAGGCATAGCATGCATGATGGAGGGATGGACTAATGTTATGTACATAAACAGGATATGTATGGCCTGCACATGTGGGACAGAGTAGTAGCAGAATAGGTACCCGAAATGGAGTGAACAGCAAGTAACCATGTGCAAACGTTCCGTAGCAGGTGCAATGTGTGCAACAATGATGTCCGGTAGGGCCGTGTGTAAACATATGTGCAATGTACACAGTAGTGTCAACCCCCCCCCATGGTAGTGTCCACTGAACGGCAGAGGTGGATGTCAACTGTATGTTTATACAGTACTTCCGCTGTGGTGGTAGCATGGGTCTGTGTCACCCTACCAGTAAGGGAGCTATCACATGAGTAGTGACACAGTGTGTCCCTGTAGGATGTGCACAGGACCTATGTCCCACAGCACGGTGTGTGTCCAGTCTGTGGAGGTCACACAGACGCCCAGGCTGAGCAATGTGGCATGTGTGCACACATGCAGGAGTGGCCCTCCCACACTGCCCACTGCAAACGCCATGTAGGAGTACTACATGCATCGGTAATGTGGAGAACATGGCCCATGGCAGAGTAGAGGACACCCCTGTGTTAGTGGTATGCAGGTGAGCACAGATGTGTTTCACGACTGTCATTTGCATGTGTAAACAGTCTGAGCCGGGCAGACATCACGGCATGACTATACTGAGACATGTAAAGGTGTATCCATTGTGTAAGGTACACCACATATGTGGTATTGTAACACTGCCCGCGTGTACATGTGTGTATGGCACAGGTACAAGGGCAACCAATGTATCAGCCACACATACGGTCCAGAAATGCGTGGCCCTGCACATGTGTACCCACGCCATAGTGGAATATGGCAACCACAGCACCATGTGGGGCATGTGTGTGTACAGCAACCATGTACAATGTGATATGCATGTATAGGGACAGTATCCATGAGATACACAGTGCATGACTGTCACTATGCAAAGGTGATGTGTATGCACTATGTGTGATGTAACTGATGCAATGATATCCACATGATATATCTGCCACACTGACACCTGTATGGTTGTTAGCAATATGACTAGGATGAGCTAGAATGCTGCCAGGTATGTAGATGTGGTATATGTAGGCATGGACAATACTCTGTGACAGCATGTAGTGTATGTAAGTAAATAGTGAGCATGAGGGGCCACATGACTGAGGACTGTGCAATGTCACATGTACCTGACTTGTTGTAGTTAGCATGATATGCCTGCACCACTGTGTGACCTGTACAGGAGGCACATGGCGTAACATCCTGAGACATGGGGTACGATGTGATGCTGGATGCGTACATTGGCAATACCATAAAGTGGAATGGCGCTGAAGGGCAAAGAGCGGATAATGCCTGATTTGATACCATCTGTACCACACCAACCACCCATGCAATGGTATGACAGGTGGCCAGCATGTGGATGTGGTGTGCTGTGGCGCACAGAAGCCCAAGAAGGGTGCCAGTAAAGGCATGGAGGTCATCAATGAGCGTGTGAAGCATGTATGTGAGGATGTGGCCCAGTGCCATACTGAATGGCCCAGTCATGGGTGTACAAATGCAGCCCAATACGTGCAATGCAGTACCACCCATGTGTAGTGTGATAGATGTGGTAATGTTGTGGTCAGGGTACACAACGTACATGAACGGGCTAGCAGTCAATGCAGTGTGCTGCTGCAGAGACATGTAACAGCCAGGTTGGCGGGATACAACTACTACTGAGATTGGAGGTGACATTGGGACTGTGTTCTAGGACATAATGTGTGCATGGCAGTACTATGTATGTGTCCACAGGGCTAACACAATGTCCAGCCATGGATTGGAACCCTGTAGTGAGTGAGACTGTGTATTGTTGGTAGGTACCCCATTGGCAGGCACGATGCCAGTAACATCTGAGTCGGCAATGCCTGCATGAGTGTTGTATGCTGCATTGAATGTGGATGTAGCCAAACAGCAGAGACATACCACCACACTGCGTGAGGGCCCACACTGCAATCTATGGCAGTCATGTGTAGGTAGCTATCTGTGGAGTATGTGATTCACCATGATGACACACCATGACTGTCAAGTGACACACCACACACATGTGAAAGTAAGTACCATGCAACGGCCTGCACATGTGCCCATACAGCACATGTGCATGGAACAGGCATACCACTGTGGCGTCTGTGAAAAGGCCAGTACCACCATGTCCCTGTGTGGAATAGCATGGTCCCTACCACTGCGTAAATGTAGCGGAAGTGCACTGTGATATGTGTCGGCATGGTCACGTAGACTGTCCATCGTACGGGGTGCCATGCCATCAACTACCTCTGTCAGTGGATGTCGGTAGTACCGGCTGTAGAGTGTATGTACCATGCATGCTGCGATGGTCGTGTGTCTAGGGTGTGGCTAGTAGGGCTGAGAAGCATGGATGTTCAGCAAACAGAGGGGGGATGTCTGTAGGCATAGCACACAGACACATGGAGGTTTGGTGCATGCCGAGGGTAGTGTAGGTGTGGTATGTGTTGTGTAATGTGTCACCCAGCTATGTGTACTGCATGGCCAAGCATGTGTGGGTACATGGGAGTCCATACCAGGGAAGTGTGTGATGCTGTCAATACATGGCAGTAGCAACTGTCCTAGGTGCAATGTACAGTATGCCAACACGGCTAGCATGTAACCTGTGGTGTACAGTGTATTCACCGTCATGTGTCACAATGTGCGTAGCGGTCACGAACATGGGTATCTGAACATGGATTACCCATGATGCAATGTGTCACGGGAATATACAGTATGTGTGTAAATCACTGTGTTGTGTGGGAACCACCCACCCATGTGTGATGCAGTCCAGGTATGTGCCTGGGAGGTATGATCTGTGTACAATCTGGACTGGCAGGTGTGCCGTGTAGGCCATGGAGGCAGGTACCAGGCACTGCAGATTAATGACATGCGCGCCGTACTGTGTGTGCAGTGCTTGTGTACAGCACAGTGGAGGGTGTAAGCATTGTCACACATCACTGCATGCTGTGCCTACCTGTGACAGCCCTGCCGGAGACAGACATGTGACAGTGCTGCACAGGCAGCATAGCATGTGAAGATGGACATGTGGGCTGCACACCTTAGGCAGATGTCCACAGGTCATGTGTGCCACGGTAGTGTGGTTGAACATGACTATCAGACTGGACAAACACCACATGCCTGCATAAGTACAGTATGACCATAGTCAACAGTCCCAGTGACAGAGTAGGGCAATGTCCAGTATCCCGCGCAGACCACTGGCTACTGGACACCTGGCTAGACACACACATCCGGAGGGTTAATTCACCATTGAGCCATCACATGTGCCAGTCTATGTGGGCCGTACAATGTCATCACAGGGTGGCCCCAATAGCAGGTGGCAAGGCAGACACGGTGTACCAGGTGATGTTTCATGTGTGCATATGTCGAGTAGCACAGCCGTGCACATGTCTGCAACATAGTGGGGCACGATGTATACTGTTACAGGATGTATGGAACTGCACTGTCACCCACTACAGGGCCATCTGACACAGGTGTGTTGTGACAGGTGTAACTCATGTTTGCACAGGATACACACTGCTGTTGTAGGCAGCCATGCTGGTGGCTACCAGTGATATATGCAGTGGTCATACAGACATACCGCACACAGTGTTCATGCTGTAATGTCCATCGTCATGGACGATGTGCTGCTATGTGAATGTAGGTGTGTGTTGTGAATGTTACACATCCAGATGACACCATCTGGCGCAGTCATGGTCGTAAACACCATTACACACATCTACAGCAGTCAGAACCCAGTCCTGACAATGTGTGTCAGTCACCCTCGTACTGTGTGACATATGTGCACATGGTGGAACACCTCCCACTGTCATCTAAGATGGCTACATGATGGCTGGGATGTGCTGTGGAAATGTACAATGCTGGTAGGCCAATGAAGTACCTGGAATCACACACAGTACGCTATGGCAGCCATGTTAACCATGCACAACAATGACCAGCCAACAGACACAAACAATGCATTGACATGTGGAACATGTGCACATGACAACCCCCAATTAGGTATGTTGCACATATTGATGTACAATTGTCATCTATGGCCATAGCATGGATGCAGACGCAGATACCCCACAGGTAGTACCATGTGATGTAGGTAGGGGGGCATTGCTCGTGTACATGTGACAGTAGGTGTACAGGCACATGTGCTGCATAGCCGTCATGTAGGGTTAGCTGTGGCATGTGATCGCTGGACATGCCCGTACAATTGACCATGTCCCACAGGAGATGTTGTATGTGTGCACCACATGTGATGTGCTGGCAACAGGCTGGAACGCGTACGGCCACTGGTGTACCTGTGTGACATTGTCTGTGATGGGTGCAAAGGCATATAGTATCGTCTTGCATGGACACAAGCCCCACATAGGTGCATAGCCTGAACATACAATACAAGGAGTGTGTGGGATGATAGCAACCCACAGGTGGAGATGGGTACGGACGGCAGCCCACAACCACATGTGTGTGTACGGTGTTCACATCCACGACACATGAGCATCTGAGAGGCTAGCGTTACAGCTGTACAGGGTTGCATGCATATATGTTCAGCAACATCCCTGTATGTCCCACCACTGGCCCGTGGACCGATGGACACCAACCAAATGTGCAGATATGAGATGTGCACAGCACATCACAGATGCCTACTGTAGAACAGGCCTACCGTGTAGACATGTGCACAGTAGGTCTGCGCCAGCTGCAGTCAAACACATTATGTGCTGAACCACAGCAATAGTCCAGGCAATGCCACAGATGGACGTGCATGCCTCTGTGTATGTATGTCTGTGAATGCCTCCGGCATAGCAATATAGCTGTGTCACCGTTGTGAACAACAATATGAATGGCTTGTATGTGTGAGGGGTGCGTCATACGTGTATGGTCAGATCGACGATACCATCAGTGGGCCTGCTATGTGAACATCCCTGTCCCCATACATGGATACCTATGCTGTGCCCAACACCACATTCACAGAGGGAGGGATGGTGGTGTAGTGCAGCAGCAGACATGGGGTGGCAGCAGGCACTGGATGTACACATATGTGGTACCCACATCAGTGCAGGCAGCCATCCATGTGCACGGGATAGCGGTGTGTGTCCACATACAGCACTGTGTTGATCAATATCCCAGCACGTAGCACCTGCCAGGGCTACAGTGTATGCATGGATGTGTGATACCTGCATGCACCAGACACACCCTCAGCAAGCAGCGTACAGCATACCTCGCTTGAGGACAGTGTCCACACCATGGTGATAAACATGTTGAATGTCCTTATACACACAGCAATGACATATGGAATGGACAGCCACCCTGCCAATACCGTCAACCCCCAGGTGGATCACAACCCAGTGCCATGTATGTGGCATACCCTGCCATATCATGCAGACCTGACCAGCAAGGCTGCATGAGCTATCACAGTCCTACATGGTGCAATGGACAAAAGGCACTCTCACTATCAACCATACACAGCAGTAATGTGGCGGTGATGCACCCTGTCGTGTTACAGGTGCTGTGTGATGCTCTGCACAATGTGTGTGTGTACATGCTATGCATGGCCTTTCCTGCTAATGTGTCATGGTTACACATTGCCCCATGTCTATCACATGTGCAACACAGGTGAGCTGTGGCATGTTGTCCAACACCCATACAGTGCTGTGTGGAAGTACATGGCACAACACATGCATGTGCAGGTGTCCATGTGTATGTGTACAGTGCCGCTGCTGACGTTCACAATGCACACAGACGTGATGTGTACTGACATATACACAGCGTCCAGGTGAACAGTAGCACCGACGTCACATGGGGACCTATGCAAAGTGATATGGACATAGGTGCAGCCAGGTACACATGTCCACAGCAGGCTAACATCTACATGGTGCGTGTACAGTGTGATGGGGTGGCACACAGATATGATGTGACACCCACTGCTCAATGGTGTTAAGCCAAAACATCGGCTGTGTCACTGCCACGATGCCTTTCACAGATCACTGTGCAGATGTCGTACATGTCATAGCAATGTATTTCCAACAGTATGCCAGCACAGCAGTGTGAATGTGACCTGCCACCATCATTATGTCTTCCAGATAATGCCACGTTCCCGGCTTCCACCTTTCAGTCGACAGGAGGAGGAGGTGATAATCCCATACCTCCATACTAACCACGATGTGCTATTCAGCCATGTGCCACAGCAGGCACAGGAACGACAGGAGATGTGGGAGGAGATGTGCAGGAGGGTGAACAGCCTGGGCGGATACAACCGCACCTATCAGCAAATCCGCAGGCACTGCACAGACCTGATCCGGCATGCAAGACAGCGTGCCGCTGCAATCACCAGGCAACAACGTGGGACAGGTGGTGGGCCACCAACCCAGCCCCCACTCACAGCCACGGAGGAGCTCCTGGCCAGTCTGGGGACACCCACGGAACAACACGCAGAAACACATGCGTCCATCGTGGAGGTGGGTGTCTCCCGAACTATGAGCTTGGAGCCGCCTGGTAAGTCAGTGTTGCATGTTTGTATGATGAGCGACGTGGGTGTGGGTGTCATAGTACAACACATGATATAGCAATACATGCCAGGTATATGGCCACACAAGATGCAAACTATAGTATGCTATGTTGTGTTAGCAGACATGTGCATAGCACATGCTAACACACAGATGCATGATGTGACATGCACAGTGCTGACCGTGGAGATAGTAATGGCTAATGTGTATACCTTTGTGTAATCCCTTTACAGGTACATCTGGCGTGTTGCAAGGACAAGGGTCTGTTGCAGGTAAGTCTGTTGCTAGTCAAAGGCATGGACTGCTGTATTGATATTCCCCATGTGTCCAGGCATTACATGCTCACCTGTGTGTGCCCCAGTCATGGTATACAGGTTGCACCACCCGACAT